>NW_027639513.1:0-42500 GCF_949606895.1 Notothenia rossii | reverse complement strand
GTTTAGGTCATGTTGGGTTAAAATGAGTCAATCAAATAAATGTATCAATTCCACCGCAATATACCCCGCGAAATTGCGCAATGCATTTCTTTGTGGAAGAAGACAGCCGCAAGGAAGGCAGCTCTGTCCCGCCATTACCCAGCTTGGATCGGTAAGTATGGATGGTTGGAATACATTGGAATATTAGTTAATGCGTAACTATATGTAATATAATGCATTGAAAGTCACCAACATAAGTTAATGAACTGTCATGAAGTTATTTGCTCTCGTGCTGTTGAATTACCATGTGCTACGTTTCCTCTGTGAAAATGTCGGGTGGGGCCCGCCGCAAGGTTTTGGTTCGTAGTTACTTAATGCTATCTGTTAATTTAGCCATTGTTAGCTAACGTCGCATTAGGATTAAAGTTAGCTTTCAAACGAAAGCTTTGGTCAACGAGCAGTACGAGTTTACATTACTGTCTTTTAATTAAGAGGCTGGGGCGCTCACTTTTTAACCAAGCCACGCTCCAAAGTTATGCTAAATTTTAGCAAGGGAAAAACGGCCATGCTTTTTTAATGTCAATGCTTTTGTTGCTGCTGCAGATTGCTGCTGCAGATTGCCGTCAGACGACCGTAGTGCCTCAGCTGTGGCTCAAGTTCTGTGGTGAGTATGTATTTTATCTGTAAATAACAGGATTAGAAGTGTGGGTATCGTTTATCAGAATTATGATACCAGTAGGCTACCCTTGAAACCTGATTTGGGTACTAACGGGGCTAACGGCTACTTAGGGGCTAACGGCTTAGCATGGTTAGCAGTCCGGTGCATCAGCTTTAGGGCATATATGTTTGTGCGTCATTCTAGGTGATACAGACAGGATATATGCTTTAGTTACCAGAAGCACATGGCTAATTATTATGCAGCACATGGTTAATTATTATGCAAACTGACATCATCTGACTATCCCAGTGCCCCATGTAGCAGTGATTATTATGATAAGGATAGGCATCCTTTGACTTGAGAAGTCGATACTACTTGGTACCAGATTATTTCGGTAGGTACCCAGCCGTATATATACATGTACATTGAAGAGAGCAATGGTGTCATTTACATTTTCAGATGCAGACATGTATATTGGCTATTAGTTGATCTGCTATAAAAAAGATTGGCATCATCCCTCAAAAAAACATAATCTGTTGACCTGTAGAGTCATAGCCGCGGGAAGTCATTTTACTTAGGGGGTGAGGCCAAAAGTGGGGAGAGATTTCAACAGTAACATGAACATAATAGTAACCAGCAAAAAATGTACACCATTCACCAACAGGGGGTGCTGCAGCACCTCCAGAACCCCTACTTCCCGTATGTGTAGAGTATTTACAATTTTTGTTTATAGAAATAGTGTTTTGCATTGTATAAGTGTTTTTTGTGTTGCTGTCCTCTGTACAGACCTCCTTCAGAGGCTGGCCTCTTCCAAGTGGGACCAGAGACGAGAGCGTGGCTTTGTGACACTGAGCTGGACATATGACGACGATACACGAAAGAAGAAGAAGAAGAAGTGTTGCTCTTTGTTGCAGCAGATTGAAACGCGAACTCTGTGCGTGTCTGGAGTCGGCGCTTTTACTGTGGGCTCAAATTGATGTGGTGAGAATACAATTGTATTTTGGTTTAACCCTGTCCCACTCGGTGTGATTGGCCATTGTGTGATGTGTCACACTTTTTGAAATGCTTTTTATAAACAGTTGTGTCACTACTGTTACTTAGACCTTCCCCATTTTATTATTGATTGATGTTTGTTATTTCATTTTGACAGCTTGTCTTACATTTTTGTCAGAATTTTCTCATTAGACATTAATCCTTCTTTGTTTCCATTTGTCTTTTGCAGTGAATGGTGCTGCAAGTTTGCCAGAATGTTGCTGTGAATGTGGCATTGTAAGGCCTGCCCCTCAGTTTTACCAAGTAGGTCCCAAATATTAAAACATTATCGAGTGAAACATAGATATTATGGGAATAATAATCGTTTTCCTTGTGTATATGTAAGCTGCCCCTGCACTTTTAAAACGTGGAATGCGCTTTTAATTCATTTGAATAGATTTCATGTGACTAAAACCAGTCATCAGTCCAAGAGCTGTATATTTAGGTGCCAGTTATGTCCTTGTAAGGATCTTGTCTCGGAAAGGTATTACTGGGCTCACATTAATGCACACCTTAACAAAAATGAGGTTGTAACTTGCATGTTTTTAGATTGCAACTTTCAAACAAATATCTACGGAACATTTAAATCCCACAGGAGCAGAAAACATACTTATTATTCAATTACAGATTTTAAACCAGAAATTGAGACATCAACCACCTTTGTTTCTCTGGAATCTGCGCAAAATACTTCAGATGATGAAATAGGTGAGGCATACTCTGATGCACAACCAGATTGCAGTGTTTATGCCCCGAATGACCTTCCAAATGTAATTGAACAAACTTTTGCAGCAGCTTTGTTAAAGTTGGAACATTTAACCCATGTACCAAGCACAGCAATCAATGATTTTTTGCTAGAGCTTCACAACTTAACTAGCTCTCTCTCGAGTTCCCACACTGATGGCGTTCTAGTTGATATTTTTCAGAAGCACAAACTCCAGGTTGACAGAGCTATCATAGAGGAAATAACCACTTCTCTGTGCACTGGGAATCCTATAAATAAAGCCATAGAGAAGGGTGGTCCTTTGAGTTCTACATATCAACGTAAGCAGTTTTACAAGGCAAACTTTAATATTGTTGAACCAGTTGAATGTATTTTGGATGCTAAAGAGAAGAAAACCTTCCAGTATGTCCCCATTCTTGAATCTCTACAGGTGCTGTTGAATAGGAAAGATATTGTGGACAAGTTAGTTTGTAGTCACGAAACGCAAAGGGAAACAGAGACAGCAAAAGAAATTGTGTACAAGTGTTTCAGGGATGGTCTGCATTGTAAGCAAAACAGTTTATTGTCAGGTCAAGAGTTAAAGGTATCTATTGGTTTGTATGTTGATGACTTCGAGGTCTGTAACCCTCTTGGCACCTCCCGTAAAACCCACAAACTTTGTGCTGTGTACTGGGTGCTGAGTAACCTACCCCCAGGGTCTCATTCCTCTTTGTCCTCCATTTACTTAGCTATTTTGTGCAAAACAGACAATGTTAAGACCTATGGCTATGACAAGGTTTTAGAGCCACTTCTACGTGATCTCAGGTCTTTGGAAGTTGATGGAATTGTTGTCCCACAACTGGGAACATCGCTCAAAGGTACAGTTCAAACTATTGCTGCAGACAATTTAGGAGCTCATGGATTAGCGGGTTTTGTTGAGAATTTTTCAGGCACCTATTTTTGTCGTTTTTGTACTGCAACAGCTTCAGACATTGCATCAAATGAGGTTAGAGCAGGAACTTTCAGCCTCAGAACAAAAGAAATACATGACACTCATGTCAGAACAGCCCTAGATAGTGGCAGCAGCTGTTTTGGAGTTAAAAGAGCTTGTCCTTTGACTAAAGCGCTTTCTCATTTTAATGTCATCAGTGGCTACCCTCCTGACATTGCCCACGATCTCTTTGAAGGCATTGTGCCTGTTGAAATAGCACATTGTCTAACATTTGTAATCTCAAAGAAGTACATAACCTTGGAAGATATTAACAATTCCATTCTACATTTCCCATACAAGTGGACAGACAAAACAAATAAGCCTCATATTTTGCCACAAAATCTCTCACACAGGAAAACCATAGGTGGTAATGCCCATGAAAACTGGTGCTTGTTAAGATTGCTCCCATTTATAATTGGGCCTAAGATTCCTGAGCATGATCCAGCATGGCAGGTCTTGTTGGACCTAAAACAGATTGTTGAGCTTGTGGTTGCCCCAGTTCACAACGACGAGTCTATTGCATACCTTGAGAGCAAAATTTCAGACCATAGACAAAGGTATCAAGAGGTTTTTCCTAACAATAGACTGCGTCCCAAACACCACTACATAGAACATTACCCACAACTAATAAGGTTTTTTGGGCCTCTTGTGGGACTTTGGACTATGAGGTTTGAGGCAAAGCACAGTTTCTTTAAAAACATAATCAAACACACCAGTTGCTTTAAAAACGTGCCCCTACCTCTGGCTGTGAAACATCAGTTTATGATTGGCTACCACTTGTCGTCTCCAAGTATTGATAAACAAATGCTGGATGTCTCAGATGTATCTTCTGTCCCCTTAGATGTTTTGAAGGAGGAGCTAGTTCAAGCTTTTAAACAGAAAGATCCTGACATATCTGAAATACACCTTGCAAAAAATGTTTGGAGCAAGGGAATAAACTACAGGACAGGTATGGTAGTTGTCCATGGGTCTAAAGGTGGCTTGCCCGAATTTTGGGAAATCCATCAAATATGCATTTTGCATCAGAGAGTGTTTTTTGTCTTGAAACTGCTGTGTGGATGGTATAGTGAGCACTACAGAGCCTTTGAGGTGACTCCATCTCCGTCACGAGAACTTGCTCTTGTGGAAGTCTGTGAACTGGTCGATGAGTATCCCTTGGCCGCCTATCTGGTTGGATGTGTGCGGATGGTGACCTTGAAGAGATCAATCTGTCTGAGGTAAAGCAACAAATTAAACACTGCTTGGGCAGGTACAGACTAAAGTACCGAGAATAGGTACCGTTGGGTACTGGTATCGGTTCAAACACATATATATATATATAAACAATAGATGGCTCATGGGAGATTTTCCAGCGTAGCTCACCGGCCGCCATCTTGCTGCAGTCACCAGCTACTGTTGTAAGGTGAGTGATCTGCACAAAAATAATCTTAACTCGCTGAAATCTTGACTGATTTACAAACGGTTTGCTTTATTATAAACGTTATTAGCATGGCTATGATACAGGAGACAACAAGACATGTTGAAAAAAAATTCATAATTATAAGTATGCAGTATCATAACTACATCTTTGATGTTTATAACAAACCAACCCGTTTGAAAATTGAGCAAACTGGTTATTTAAATAGTAAACCATAATGTTATGAATGAGCGAGCTGACTGCAGCAAGATGGCGGCCATGTTGCAACGTCGGTCTCCATTGGCCAGCAGCACGGGTGAGCCATCTATTGTTTATATCTATGGGTTCAAATGTGAACAGTACCCAACCCAATACATTGGTCCAATAACATTGTTATTGTTCTTCACAATGAACCCTTTTAAAAATGACAAGCATTCACTCTTCTACCAAGCCCCATGTACTTGAAATAAAACTAATTATAAACCTTTTATTGTTTATATACTCTCTTTCCTAACAGACGGTGAAGAAAGACCATGATGACATCAGCTGTTCTCAGAGTAATCCTAGGGGCTGACAGCTGTCAGAGGGTGGTGATTTCTGCTGGCCTGCCTTCAACTGTGAATGAACTGGAGAATGAGATAAAGACTCAGTGTAATGTAAAGGAACCTTTTCGGCTGCAGTTCATGGACACGCTTTTTGGCGATGAATTTATGAACTTAACTTCCATGGGAGAAATACACGACAAAGCTACAGTCAAGGTCATATACACATCATGCAGACCTCTCAATGCTGATGCAGATCAATGTGTGGACAGTTGCTCCTTTCCACCAACCAGTCATCCTGATGACACCACATCTTCTCTAGGCGACAGCACCGGGATTCTCACATCTCCAGAGTCCACTTCTTCACGGTCTTCATGGCCAGGTGTGTTCCATGTTCCCCGTTTTTCGTATGATGCAGAGATTAAGCTTGAAAAGGCCCACAGAGTTCTCAGAGAAGAAGGGACACTGTTGATCCCTGATTCAAAGCTCAAGTCTGATATACTAGAGGGGTTGATTCAGGAGGTAGTTAAGCACAAAGTCTACGCCACGGACAGGGAGTTTGACCAAGTTGCAGAGGCGCTCGTCATGAAGCATCCATGTTTACAAGAAAAAGGCTCAGCCTCTGGCTATGGGGGATGGAAGACTAGTCTCAAATACAAGTTGTCCAACTACCGCACACATCTCCGGAAAGTGGGATGTCCTGAAGTATGTGTAAATACTTTGAAACATAAACCAGAAGGGAAACGTTCTCCTGCTTTTAAAGTTAAGAAACCAAAGAGGGGTGAAGTGGCCTACTGCCCTGACTTTCCACTTGGAGAATGCGCCCAGTCCTTGGAGAAGATGAGGGTTGAACTCCTTTCAGATTACAAGAAGCGTAATAACAGAGACAGTTAAGGCTAAAATGGAGAAAACATTTGCATTGAGAAGAAAAGAAGTCATTAGTGATGTTCCCATGACCAGTGATGTACAAGAGAGATGGCCAGCTCTCTTTGGTGTAATGGAGGTGAGTACAAAGATAATGGTGTAACTTTTTGTGCTGTAGATGGTATATGCAACTGTTAGAGTAAAGCTTGGCCCCATTACGATGTTGTTCAGAAGTAGGTGCAAATGAATGCTGGATGTTGAAAAGCTGATGCTTCACTGCTTTGCTGGCTTAAATGTGTAAGAAGAAGGTGAAGTAGTAGGAATATTTGAAAAAGTGGGAACATGATTGAAGCAGATGAGTAGGGCTTGAGTTTAAGGCTGTCCGTCATCCCGGGGGCCGAAAAAAATAGGATTGAGGAGGAGGAACATTTATTTAGCGAGGAATTTGGGCCTAGAGTTAAAAGGAAAAATACCGTGATAACGTCATAAATTAAAATGACTGCAAGTTTTGTTTAGCACAAGTTCTTATTAAACCTCCTTGAGAACAGAAACACACAGCACATACTGCTGGTGTCATGTCCCTACTGGTTTTCAGACTAACTGGTTTCCACATGTTGTGTTTACCGAACACAACAGTTGTGGTCTGCCTCTGTCATCAGATTCGTCACACATTCACAAACATATTATTGGCAATTTTCAGGTCCAAATCTCGTATCTACTGTGGCGAATATGATTGTATAAGTTAGCACTACATCAAAGCCGCCTAAAAAAATAAGTTTGTCTAAAATATATCAGATCGCGTCGAGCTGGATTACATCTCGGTAGAGCAAAATGCTTTCAGCATTCACACCCAATATTCCATAGCCGAAATCAAATGCTGAGCAAACATGCATAGTGCATACAGTTATGTGATTGGCAGCTGTAAGTTTAATGAAACAAATGTGTGTATGTCAGTGGGCCGTGTTGTTAAAAAATGGTTTCTTTTTTTTTTCAGGTTAACGCAGAGTTCAAGCGGATTACAACTATGGCTCTACAGTCAAGGTTCCTGTCACAGCTTGACCTACACTCCGCAAGTCTGCTGAGGGTGTTCTCGAAAAAATCGGGGCAGCAGGGCAAGAAGTTAAAAGACATGGCTGCCATGATGACGGTAAGAACTTTTTAACTGTGTGTATATGTGTAGATATGTGTGTGTGTGTGTGTGTGTGTATATATATATAATATTTCCTTTTTGGCATTAGGTCAGTCTAAAATCAATTGCAATGGTAAATTATCCCAAAATGTGACCACTCCATCGGTTCAATTTGATTCAAATGTCCCTATATTCTTTGTTTTAATCCTTAAGGAAGACATCGATGCTGACAGGGAGTGCCTCATTAAAGGACTCTGCATCTACCTCAATGAGGATCCTGAGGATCTGGTGAAGGAGTACATGGTGAGTGTGTGCTAAAGTAGTAGGCCACATACAAAAAAGAAGTTAGTTTGAACATGTTTTTAAGAAGAAAAATAGCCTCAGTTAAAAGAACCTCATTCGACCAGATATACCAGACCATATTACTAGACATGTTACTTAGCTGTCTTCCTGAAATTGATATTATAATTGGTTTTGTTAGAATTAACATGGTCTATCATGATTTGTGTTCTTCTGATTCCAGAGACACATTCAAATACTAATGCAATAGTCTTAAGGACAGCTCTATCCTCCTCAGGCTGCAGTATCTTCCACCTGTGGGGCTTATATTACATTACATAGGGTGAATTATGAATCAGGAGTAGTACCTAATGCTTTGCTCATTAGTCTCCAGCATTTGGTGTCATTTCATTTCACCTGTTTATTCTCTCCAACCTTCTCCTCTTTTTAAAGTCTCTGATATATATATTACCAATAATAATTACAATTCACTCAATTTAATGTACAACCTACAATCTGTTAGCCAGGCTGGTGAAACCCACAGGTGAAAAGAAACCAGGTATTCTTCTTCGCAAGCATTGTGCTAATTAGTGTAGTGCCACAGTAGAGTCAAATAAGCAAATTGTGTCTTAATGAGGTCCGAGTAAAACAAATCTTATCCTTAAAGAAATAATTTGTCTTCCACCAGGAAATGACTGAGGCCAACACACTACGTGAGGTAGAAGAAACAACAGTGGGGATCTATGTTGCCAGAGAGACTCCCAGCAGTGACTATTCTGATGTCGGAGTTATCCTCGAGGGTGTGGTGGTGCTTCAGGATCTGGAGAATGTGGCTCTTGCAGCTGTAATGCTGTTTGGACTCATGTATGCCCTAAACATGAATTACCCGTTGAAGCTCCGCAACACCTTAGAAGTTATTCAGAAGCTTATAATGGAGGTGGATGCATCTGACCTTTCAAGAAAGGCCCAAAACTTGAAGAGGAAAATGCACGAGTGAAGAGAGCTCACTGTCCATGTTCACTGTCCATGTTCATGGCTCACTGTTCCTACACTGTTCTTGTAGTTGAGATGCAGAGTATACATTCCTGGACTGAGTGGTGTGGCTGGTTCTCCCACCATCGCAGTTATTGATGCCTTATAAAAAGCAGGGGATGCTTTATTTATATATATATATTGTTTTTTTGTTTACGTTGTTGTTGTTGTAACGAAATTGCTAAACGATATGTAAGGTCCTTTTTAATATTTGTAATTCTCAAATTGGAGATTAGTTTTGGAAAGACTTGAGTGATTATTTAATCTCCAGGTTCTTGAATAAAGGTCTTGAAACAAAACTTTCTTATCGTTTTCAATGCAAAAAAAGTGGGTTATGTTTACTTTTAAAATCTGTTTCATATTTACATTAAATTATATTTATAAATATAATGTATAACCAAAAAAATTACAATTCTGAAAACATGTTATAGACATGGGAATATTAAAATAACAAATATTGCTAGAGTTATGTGATCAAATAGTGTTGGAATAAAAGGGATTGAATTGTGTTTGAATAAAGTGATCAAAATGGGTTGGAGTAAAATGATGAAAGTGTTTAATTTACTTTATTGAAACACATTTCAATAACTTTGAATCAACACAAAGTAATTGCGTTGATTGGACATAAATCGTTTGTGTTGATTTAAAACAATTCTATAGGTTGCTGCCAAAGCAAATTATTTGTGTGCAACAGATGTCCACAATTGAATTGAGTAAATCCAATGTGTTCTTTTTTTCAGTGCATCACTTTGTTAACGAAGTGGACAGAGGCTGTTTTTTGCCCCTAAAAGTGACTTTTAATGGTGTTTTTGGCATTTAAATGATGTGTTTTATCATTATCCAGGGTCCCCGACACAATGAAACTAGTCTGGAGCTCGCTGGGGTCCCGCAAAATGCTTTAATCACGATTTTGTACTTTTCCCCATCAGTTTGTTAACGAAGTGGACAGAGGCTGTTTTTTGCCCCTAAAAGTGACTTTTAATGGTGTTTTTGGCATTTAAATGATGGGTTTTATATTTCTCCAGGGTCCCCGACACAATGAAACTAGTCTGGAGCTCGCTGGGGTCCCGCAAAATGCTTTAATCACGATTTTGTCCTTTTCCCCATCACTTTGTTAACGAAGTGGACAGAGGCTGTTTTTTGCCCCTAAAAGTGACTTTTAATGGTGTTTTTGGCATTTAAATGATGTGTTTTATCATTATCCAGGGTCCTCGACACAATGCACATAGTCTGGAGCTCGCTGGGGTCCCGCAAAATGCTTTAATCACGATTTTGTCCTTTTCCCCATCACTTTGTTAACGAAGTGGACAGAGGCGGTTTTTTGCCCCTAAAAGTGACTTTTAATGGTGTTTTTGGCATTTAAATGATGTGTTTTATCTTTCTCCAGGGTCCCCGACGCAATGCACATAGTCTGGAGCTCGCTGGGGTCCCGCAAAATGCTTTAATCACGATTTTGTCCTTTTCCCCATCACTTTGTTAACGAAGTGGACAGAGGCTGTTTTTTGCCCCTAAAAGTGACTTTTAATGGTGTTTTTGGCATTTAAATGATGTGTTTTATCATTATCCAGGGTCCCCGACACAATGAAACTAGTCTGGAGCTCGCTGGGGTCCCGCAAAATGCTTTAATCACGATTTGGTCCATTTCCCCATCAGTTTGTTAACGAAGTGGACAGAGGCTGTTTTTTGCCCCTAAAAGTGACTTTTAATGGTGTTTTTTGTATTTAAATGATGTGTTTTATCATTCTCCAGGGTCCCCGATGCAATGCACATAGTCTGGAGCTCGCTGGGGTCCCGCAAAATGCTTTAATCACGATTTTGTCCTTTTCCCCATCACTTTGTTAACGAAGTGGACAGAGGCTGTTTTTTGCCCCTAAAAGTGACTTTTAATGGTGTTTTTGGCATTTAAATGATGTGTTTTATCATTATCCAGGGTCCCCGACACAATGAAACTAGTCTGGAGCTCGCTGGGGTCCCGCAAAATGCTTTAATCACGATTTTGTACTTTTCCCCATCAGTTTGTTAACGAAGTGGACAGAGGCTGTTTTTTGCCCCTAAAAGTGACTTTTAATGGTGTTTTTGGCATTTAAATGATGGGTTTTATATTTCTCCAGGATCCCCGACACAATGAAACTAGTCTGGAGCTCGCTGGGGTCCCGCAAAATGCTTTAATCACGATTTTGTCCTTTTCCCCATCACTTTGTTAACGAAGTGGACAGAGGCTGTTTTTTGCCCCTAAAAGTGACTTTTAATGGTGTTTTTTGTATTTAAATGATGGGTCTTATCATTATCCAGGGTCCCCGACACAATGAAACTAGTCTGGAGCTCGCTGGGGTCCCGCAAATGCTTTAATCAGGCGTTTTAACACTTTTCCCCACGAAAATGATTTTTAATTATTTTTTGGGGGCTATATAAATCAAATTCCGGTTAATGCCGAGCACAATTGTACCTTTTACTATTTTAATGTATTTGCATGATATATCTTTGGGCGATAAAAGCGACATATTTGGATGACTTTGTCAGTTTATGGAGCTTATCCCACAAATCCCGGATGATCCGGGCCAAATTTGGGAGCTCATAGGCAGCCTGCCATAGGCCCCCACCCGTGGAATGAAAAAAAAATGAAAGAAAACGGTCAATTATATGTTAAAATAATCAAAAAATGAACTTTTAAAATTACATGGGAGAGGGGATCTGAAAAATTGGAGAAGGGGAAAAGTGTTCGGCGCTTCGGGACGAAGCGCCGAACACTTTTCCCCTACCCCGTTGCAAGGTACAACGGAGAGGGGAATCCAGACTTCCCCTCCTCCGTTGTAAAAAACCGTTCATGTTTTACAAGCTACCTTCTGCACGAAATCGGAAACCCGGTTTTTGAGAGGACTCAGAAAAAAAACGGCTGTGTAACTTCATGGAGGAATTCATCCGCTGTATGTGCACTTTGGCTCGGATACATTTTGTTGCCTGGAGACCCCCCAGCATGGTTCTTACCAAACTTAAAGTTTTTGAACTGGGCTCTGGAGGAAGGTAAGGGGAGTTGACAGGGGACTCAATCCGCCTCATGAGGCACTATTTTCGGATACATTTCAACACTTTTAGCCCTTTTTGATGGTTCTCCAAAAAATAACTCTGACTTTTTCAGAGTGTGGAGGAAGGTGAGGGGAGTTGACAGGGGACTTTATCCGCCTTATGGGGCACTATTCTCGGATACATTTCAACACTTTTAGCCCTTTTTGATGGTTCTCCAAAAAATAACTCTGACTTTTTCAGAGTGTGGAGGAAGGTGAGGGGAGTTGACAGGGGACTTTATCCGCCTTATGGGGCACTATTCTCGGATACATTTCAACACTTTTAGCCCTTTTTGATGGTTCTCCAAAAAATAACTCTGACTTTTTCAGAGTGTGGAGGAAGGTGAGGGGAGTTGACAGGGGACTTTATCCGCCTTATGGGGCACTATTCTCGGATACATTTCAACACTTTTAGCCCTTTTTGATGGTTCTCCAAAAAATAACTCTGACTTTTTCAGAGTGTGGAGGAAGGTGAGGGGAGTTGACAGGGGACTTTATCCGCCTTATGGGGCACTATTCCCGGATACATTTCAACACTTTTAGCCCTTTTTGATGGTTCTCCAAAAAATAACTCTGACTTTTTCAGAGTGTGGAGGAAGGTGAGGGGAGTTGACAGGGGACTTTATCCGCCTTATGGGGCACTATTCTCGGATACATTTCAACACTTTTAGCCCTTTTTGATGGTTCTCCAAAAAATAACTCTGACTTTTTCAGAGTGTGGAGGAAGGTGAGGGGAGTTGACAGGGGACTTTACCCGCCTTATGGGGCACTATTCCCGGATACATTTCAACACTTTTAGCCCTTTTTGATGGTTCTCCAAAAAATAACTCTGACTTTTTCAGAGTGTGGAGGAAGGTGAGGGGAGTTGACAGGGGACTTTACCCGCCTTATGGGGCACTATTCCCGGATACATTTCAACACTTTTAGCCCTTTTTGATGGTTCTCCAAAAAATAACTCTGACTTTTTCAGAGTGTGGAGGAAGGTGAGGGGAGTTGACAGGGGACTTTACCCGCCTTATGGGGCACTATTCTCGGATACATTTTTTCATTTTCACCCATTTTTGATGGTTCTCCAAAAAGACAAGTTAGTCTTTTTTCTTCCCCCTTCCTCTTCTGATTTCTCACTGATCGAATGGCAAACGCGACCCGCCATCGGAGGGCCTCCGCCGGCCCGGCCTCGTGCCGGTGCTCTGGCGGTCGGTTCCTCCGAACTGCGGGTTCGACTCTGATGGCCGGGAGGGACGAGGGAAACGTCGGGGGGGTCTGCTGGAGGCTCCTGCTGGAGTCTTGCGTTCACTGGGACCTGGCTCGAAAAACTCGAAACCCTGACTCCAGTGCGGTGTTGCGGCCATGCGCCTCCGGGTACCAGACTCCCCTGCCTCCTCCGTGTTGCGTGGGCTGCGTGGGGGTAACCCTGCGTGTCCGTTACCCTGCGTGTCTCTTACCTCCCAGGCCGACCGATATGAAGCGTTTCCAAGACGAACCGTCTGACTCAGGGGTCCCACCACAGGTTCCGTAGCGGGGTGGAAGTTCCACCTCCCCTCTTTGCCGCGGAATGCAAAACAAACACCTGTTTCTCTCATCCTCCACTGTGGCATAGCGGCCTTAGTCGGCTGCGGCATTCAGCAATTGGCCTTGCTCCGGGCACAGGACCCTACTTCATCAAACTACCTATTTGATCCTGCGTAACAACCACATATATGCTTGTCTGCAAAGACATTGATCGAATGGCAAACGTGACCCGCCATCGGAGGGCCTCCGCCGGCCCGGCCTCGTGCCGGTGCTCTGGCGGTCGGTTCCTCCGAACTGCGGGTTCGACTCTGATGGCCGGGAGGGACGAGGGAAACGTCGGGGGGGTCTGCTGGAGGCTCCGGGCACAGGACCCTACTTCATCAAACTACCTATTTGATCCTGCGTAACAACCACATATATGCTTGTCTGCAAAGACATTGATCGAATGGCAAACGTGACCCGCCATCGGAGGGCCTCCGCCGGCCCGGCCTCGTGCCGGTGCTCTGGCGGTCGGTTCCTCCGAACTGCGGGTTCGACTCTGATGGCCGGGAGGGACGGGGGAAACGTCGGGGGGGTCTGCTGGAGGCTCCTGCTGGAGTCTTGCGTTCACTGGGACCTGGCTCGAAAAACTCGAAACCCTGACTCCAGTGCGGTGTTGCGGCCATGCGCCTCCGGGTACCAGACTCCCCTGCCTCCTCCGTGTTGCGTGGGCTGCGTGGGGGTAACCCTGCGTGTCCGTTACCCTGCGTGTCTCTTACCTCCCAGGCCGACCGATATGAAGCGTTTCCAAGACGAACCGTCTGACTCAGGGGTCCCACCACAGGTTCCGTAGCGGGGTGGAAGTTCCACCTCCCCTCTTTGCCGCGGAATGCAAAACAAACACCTGTTTCTCTCATCCTCCACTGTGGCATAGCGGCCTTAGTCGGCTGCGGCATTCAGCAATTGGCCTTGCTCCGGGCACAGGACCCTACTTCATCAAACTACCTATTTGATCCTGCGTAACAACCACATATATGCTTGTCTGCAAAGACATTGATCGAATGGCAAACGTGACCCGCCATCGGAAGGCCTCCGCCGGCCCGGCTTCGTGCCGGTGCTCTGGCGGTCGGTTCTTCCAAACTGCGGGTTTGACTCTGCTCCTGGGAGCACATATGCTTGTCTGCAAAGAGGGACATGCCTGGTCCCGCCCAGGTGTTCTTCTACGGCTAGTGTCCAGCCAGCTGCGGTATCATCAACTTTGACCCGCCATCGGAGGGCCTCCTCCCCGGGTCCAGCTTCCGGTGCTAGGCGGTCGGTTCCGCCAAACTGTGTGATTGACTCTGCTCCTGGGAGCACATATGCTTGTCTGCAAAGAGGGACATGCCTGGTCCCGCCCAGGTGTTCTTCTACGGCTAGTGTCCAGCCAGCTGCGGTATCATCAACTTTGACCCGCCATCGGAGGGCCTCCTCCCCGGGTCCAGCTTCCGGTGCTAGGCGGTCGGTTCCTCCAAACTGTGTGATTGACTCTGCTCCTGGGAGCACATATGCTTGTCTGCAAAGAGGGACATGCCTGGTCCCGCCCAGGTGTTCTTCTACGGCTAGTGTCCAGCCAGCTGCGGTATCATCAACTTTGACCCGCCATCGGAGGGCCTCCTCCCCGGGTCCAGCTTCCGGTGCTAGGCGGTCGGTTCCTCCAAACTGTGTGATTGACTCTGCTCCTGGGAGCACATATGCTTGTCTGCAAAGAGGGACATGCCTGGTCCCGCCCAGGTGTTCTTCTACGGCTAGTGTCCAGCCAGCTGCGGTATCATCAACTTTGACCCGCCATCGGAGGGCCTCCTCCCCGGGTCCAGCTTCCGGTGCTAGGCGGTCGGTTCCTCCAAACTGTGTGATTGACTCTGCTCCTGGGAGCACATATGCTTGTCTGCAAAGAGGGACATGCCTGGTCCCGCCCAGGTGTTCTTCTACGGCTAGTGTCCAGCCAGCTGCGGTATCATCAACTTTGACCCGCCATCGGAGGGCCTCCTCCCCGGGTCCAGCTTCCGGTGCTTGGCGGTCGGTTCATCCAAACTACGGGTAATCCTGGAGCGGACATAAACAAAGAATGATATTTTACAGGACATGATGGATATGTGTTTTTTCCAGGCTTTTTGGAAATAAACCAAATGTGATTTTGCAGTGCATGATATAGCTCATTTTACCCATGTGATGTTGTGCAGTACATTACTGAGCTCATTTAACGATATTGGTCTACCAGGTGAAGTGGGATGCTGCCATTTCCCAACTGGTCTCCGGAGGAATATAAGGAGAGTTGACAGGGGACTCTGCCCAGTGCTCATGAACCAAATGAGGGGTGTGTTAGAGGGGAAAGGCTCTGGCTGTTTCTGCAGCCTCTGCATCTACCTTCTCTCCCCACCCCGATACCAGCGCGTGCCTGCTGTAAAAGGCAGGTGCACGGGCTCTCACTTCCACTAACTCTGAGCCTGGCTCCCGAGCAGCACGTTCTCCCCGGCAGTCCGCCAGCAGATGAAAAACACCCACCTCTCCGCCTCTTCCGAGGGACGAGGGAACCGCGCGGGGGGGTCTGCTGGAGGTTCCTGCCGGGTGCTCCGTACTGCGTTTCACCGGGACCTGGCTCGAAAAACTCGGAACTCTGACTCCAGTGCGGTGTGGCGGTCTCGCCCTGGCCGTCCACCGTGCGCCTCCGGGTACCTGACTCCCCTGCCTCCTCCGGGGGCAGGTGCGAGGGGTTCAATGCCTCCTCCCCCCGCTGCGGCGAAAGCCGGAGCGGGACGGAGCGCCCGGAGGTACTGTTACCCCCACGTTTTGTACCCAAAACTGTCTTGTGAGTTCGTGGCAGAACCATGAAACAAAAAACAATCAATGTATCGGACCCATCGCCAGTCGCGTTGGTGCGGAGGTGGGACCATTTTAACCAGGTGGTAACCCAAGTCCTCCCCTTGGTCCGTGTTCCCTGCATTGAAGCATCGGACCCATGGTTGCAATCAGCAGTTGGCTAACGCATATAAACGGAGAAACAGAAAACCATTTAAATATAATTCATTGTGTGTGTTTTTGGAAGGATGTTGACCGAATGCCCGGTGTGCAGCCTCCGCTATCTGGCTTTGAATAAGCACCTTAAGCACAAACATGCAGTGCGGAACCTGGATGAAAGAGGCATCATTCTTAAAATGGCCAGTGGTAGAATAAATGTTCGGACCAAACCCTGTCCCATCACAGGGTGTTCGTATGCTGGGAGGAAACTACACCGTCATGTAACTCGTGACCACCCTGAGTTCTCCCGAGATGAGGCACATCAGGTCATGGCAAGGCTGAAGCATAGTGTGGCCCTGAAGTTGCTCCATGACCTCCGAGAGACTAATCCCATCATTGGAATGGCTACATCATTGGATATAGACAATGAGGAGGAATACCCGGTGCACCCTCCACCCTTCTCCCCACATACCGAGTGTGACGAAGAGGACTGCATGCAGGTGAGGCTGGACAATGTGGCATTGAGGGCTCAGAAGGATGCCCTCATTGATGAGGTGAAGACCCTGCGCTCCAGGCTAAAACAGGGTCTAAAACCCAGGAAGCAGAATGCCACTGCTGCTCTGCTTGAGGAAGACGAAGAATGTATACGATTTAAGGGCGTAGCAATCCCAAGTACCCCCGACATGAACTCAGTAGCCTCCGGCAGCAATACCCCTCTCAAGACCCCGGTGAAGACTGTCATGCGGTCCATAGAAGCCTCTGCGAGTGAGACCCCCCTCAAGTCTGTGATGCGGTCCCCAGAAGCCTCCGGAAGCAAGACCCCGGTGAAGACTGTCATGCGGTCCGACAAAGCCTCCGGTAGTGAGACCCCGGTGAACACTGTCATGCGGTCCCCAGAAGCCTCCGGAAGCAAGACCCCGGTGAAGACTGTCATGCGGTCCAACAAAGCCTCCGGTAGAGAGACCCCTCTCAAGTCTGTGATGCGGTCCCCAGAAGCCTCCGGAAGCAAGACCCCAGTGAAGACTGTCATGTGGTCCCCAGAAGCCTCCGGTAGTGAGACCCCAGTGAAGACTGTCATGCGGTCCATAGAAGCCTCTGCGAGTGAGATCCCTCTCAAGTCTGTGATGCGGTCCCCAGAAGCCTCCGGAAGCAAGACCCCGATGCAGACTGTCATGCGGTCCGTAGAAGCCTCCTGTAGTGAGACCCCTGTATGCCAGAAGACCCGTGCGTCTGTCTCCAATAAGCTGAAAGCTAATCTGGCTAAGGACTGGCCCTCTTCCCAAAATCAATGGTGCACTGGGAAGGGACTGCGGAATACCATGCGTGAAATCACGTTGCCTAAAAGCATGGAGACGTACATTCAGACATACAGAGGTCATTGTGAGGGTCTTGCACCGACAGTAAAACGGAAAGAGAATTGTATGTCCAATGTCAGCCGGATAAAGAACTTCATAGTATTCATGGCCCATGGTTTTGACCGGCTGTCAGACTGGCTGTTTCTAAAAGACACAAAGAGGGTCCGTGGCTGGAGCAAGTATATTTCAGAGTCGGGCCGGACAGTCACAACATCGCTGTTGTTCCTGAAGACTGTGAACCATTTCCTGAGGTACTTGTCTGCATCAAAGCTCCAGGGGTGCAGGCTCACCCAGTCTGATATGACCAACATCATCAGAGAGGTGAAAGCCAACATTAACGATTTGAAAAAGTCTGTCACTCTCCACCAGTTTAAGGTGAAGAGGGACAAGCTGGATCGTCTGCCGAGCCAGGCGGAGCTTCTCGCCGCCATGGCGGCCGCTGAGAAGCGCATCCCTGATCTCCTTGACCTGATGGCTAGCAATCCGACCACAATCACCCAGTACCTGCTATATGGCTATCTAACCCTCCATTGGAGCCTCCTGTATGGCCACCGTCCGGGTGTGTATGCAAACATGACCAACACGGAGGTCTTTGAGGCGGACAGAAGGGGCACTGCTGAGGGCTACATCATCCACGTGCAGGATCACAAGACTGCCAAGACATTTGGTGAAGCACAGCTGGTGCTTACAATAAAGGAGTTTAGCTGGGTCATGCGGTGGATGGGGATAAAAGAGGGCTTGTCGGGTCCTCAGAATGAATTCTTCCTTTTCACATCGGGGAAGCAGGCTTCCAAGAACCTGAACGCTCACTTGAAGAGGGCTTGGGCTGATGCTGGGCTAGAAACAGCCGTCACCTTCACCATCTTGCGCACTGCCCTGGCTGACAATATCAAGCATCACCAAGATCCAGAAAGCAGGTCGATTCTGGCTAGGTTTATGTGCCACGACGTAAGCACTGCAGACCGGTTCTACGCGAATACGCCTGGAATAAAGGAGGCATTGAAGATCCGCTCCATGTTCAGGGCGGCGGCAGCAGCTGCAGCAGCATCATCATCAGAAGGAGGTCTACCACCGTCAGCTACCTCCGAAGAGGATTCAGGGGCGGAGAGCAGCGATACCTCTTCTTCAGGACCGATTGGTACTCCTGATGAGGGGAAAGGGGCCGTGGACTCAACCTTTTTTCCCCGGTGCACTGTACAAGTTAGACGGCTAATATGGCCCCAAGGCCCCTGTTAATCATGTTGTTATTATGTTTATTTTGTATACTGTTTTTGTAAAAGTGGTGTGATAATTAAATAAAAAATAAAAAAAAAACATTAGTATAACCTTGAAGGTTCCCAGGGGCAAATACAGTGCCTGTCATTTTGCAGGATATAATTTAACATGTAACCTCTCCTGGAAATGGACATACTCTGTGCATTTCCAGGAGAGGTTCCATGTTAAATTATATCCTGCAATATCCTCCAAAGAAGGGGTGGTAGTGTCATGAATAAGGCCGAATATGTATGCCGATGTGCGGACGGTAAAGCACCGCAAAATCCACCCCTTTAGGGTAACCAGGGGCATGAAGTTCTGTAGGGTGTGAACATCTGGGTTTAGTCCGAGTGAGGAGTGCTCGAGCGTGGGAGGATGTGTAAGGCAGAGGAGGGTAACAAAAGGTGTGTGCAGGAGCAGGGAGAAAAGAGAAAATAAAAAGACTCAAAGTGTTCCACCTTCCAGCAGCAGCAGCAGCGGGCCCGCTCTGTCCGTGGTGCTGAACACCTGCCTGTCTATGTGGATTACAAAAACAAACAAAGACAAACACCTTTAAGGTCACCAGGGGCGTGAGGTTCTGGTTCTGGCGGTGTGCATGGAGGGGTTTAGTCCGAGTGAGGAGTGCTCGAGCGTGGGAGGATGTGTAAGGCAGAGGAGGGGAACAAAAAAAAACGAATACAAATAAGTTAAAGTGTGAACCTCCAGCAGGGCAGGTGCTGCTGCTGCTGCTGCTGCTGCTGCTGCTGTGAAGGAGGACGAATATTGATGCTTGTGTTCGGACGGTAAAGCACCGCAAAATCCACCCCCCCTTAAAGGTGACCAGGGGCATGAGATTCTGCAGGGTGTGAACATCTGGGTTTAGTCCGTGGGGGAGTGCTTAAGTCCGGGGGCCCGGGGTCTCACGGTGCACGAGGTTATGGAAGTGCAGCAGGGCAGGTGCTGCTGCTGCTGCTGCTGCTGCTGCTGCTGCTGCTGCTGCTGCTGCTGCTGCTGCTGCTGCTGCTGCTGCTGCTGCTGCTGTGAAGGAGGACGAATATTGATGCTTGTGTTCGGACGGTAAAGCACCGCAAAATCCACCCCCCCTTAAAGGTGACCAGGGGCATGAGATTCTGCAGGGTGTGAACATCTGGGTTTAGTCCGTGGGGGAGTGCTTAAGTCCGGGGGCCCGGGGTCTCACGGTGCACGAGGTTATGGAAGTGCCACTGTTGCCGGAGGTCCTTAGTCCGTCCTTTGGGGCTCTGTCAGGGGCTACAGAGAGGTGGTTTTCCCGGTCCCTCTCCTGGAGGTATGAAATAACCTGAGCTCCATGTGAGGGAGCCGTGCTGGAGCTGCTTAGTCCGTCCTTTGGTGGTCTTTGAGGGGCTAATGAGAGGTGTTTTCCCCGGTCTATTTGATGGAAGTCTGACACGAGCAGAGTGTGCATGCTTTGAAACTAATCCACCCACACTTAGCATGCTATTTTAGGGTATAAATCGTACCTTGTCACCATGTACTGTGCTCCCTGGGACGACGCGCCCTCCTGTGGGGACACATGAGAACTGCACTCAAATCACTTTGTGCTTTTTAAACAGTTTAACATATTTTTTTCCACATTTAAAAAACGCTTTCTGCCCTGGAAATCATTTCTAATCATTATTACCGTTATGGAGGGGCTGCAGGAACACTTTCCCCGCCTTGCAAACATTTATTCCTGGTTCAAATAATCAATTTGTTCCGCCTGCTTTGCGTCAGCACCTCTGCGGCTGTCGGATTAACACAGATGAATGCACTTTTAACACTCACGCAGCCAGAATTCCTGCTCTTTTCCTGGGTTACAAAGTGAGGTGACGCAGCCTGTCCTCTGAGTCTCCCCGCCTCTCATAGACTTATTTCTGGGTAAAAAAAGCCATGTGCTCCGCCCCCTGGATCTCTGCATGTGTGTGTGTGCCTGTGAGTCTGTGGCTACTGTCCACATGCCCGCATTAGGAGGCACTATTTTCGGATACATTTTCTCATTTTCACCACTTTTCATGTTTTTATTATGTATATTGTTATATTATTATTATTATTATTATTGTATATATGTATACTGTGTATACTGTTTTTGTAAAAATCATGTGATTATTAAATAAATAATAACACATGAATATAACCTTGAAGTTTCCCAGGGGCAAATACAGTGCCAGGTGTCAGACTATTTAAACAATGTTTACCCAGGATTCCGACACCTTCCCTGGCTTGTAAAATGCGGTGATGCGCCCTGGAGGTATCAGAGTATTTTAAACAACTTTTCCCCGCCTTTCAAACACTTTTTCCTGGCTTATAGCCTGTCATTTTGCAGGATATAATTTAACATGGAACCTCTCCCAGGGGCAAATACAGTGCCAGGTGTCAGACTATTTAAACAATGTTTACCCAGGATTCCGACACCTTCCCTGGCTTGTAAAATGCGGTGATGCGCCCTGGAGGTATCAGAGTATTTTAAACAACTTTTCCCCGCCTTTCAAACACTTTTTCCTGGCTTATAGCCTGTCATTTTGCAGGATATAATTTAACATGGAACCTCTCCCAGGGGCAAATACAGTGCCAGGTGTCAGACTATTTAAACAATGTTTACCCAGGATTCCGACACCTTCCCTGGCTTGTAAAATGCGGTGATGCGCCCTGGAGGTATCAGAGTATTTTAAACAACTTTTCCCCGCCTTTCAAACACTTTTTCCTGGCTTATAGCCTGTCATTTTGCAGGATATAATTTAACATGGAACCTCTCCCAGGGGCAAATACAGTGCCAGGTGTCAGACTATTTAAACAATGTTTACCCAGGATTCCGACACCTTCCCTGGCTTGTAAAATGCGGTGATGCGCCCTGGAGGTATCAGAGTATTTTAAACAACTTTTCCCCGCCTTTCAAACACTTTTTCCTGGCTTATAGCCTGTCATTTTGCAGGATATAATTTAACATGGAACCTCTCCCAGGGGCAAATACAGTGCCAGGTGTCAGTTTACCCAGGATTCCGACACCTTCCCTGGCTTGTAAAATGCGGTGATGCGCCCTGGAGGTATCAGAGTATTTTAAACAACTTTTCCCCGCCTTTCAAACACTTTTTCCTGGCTTATAGCCTGTCATTTTGCAGGATATAATTTAACATGGAACCTCTCCTGGAAATGGACATACTCTGCGCATTTCCAGGAGAGGTTCCATGTTAAATGATATCCTGCAAAATGACAGGCAACAACTCTCTTCCAGACGTTTAAAAACACTTTTCCAACTATTTTAAACAACTTTTCCCCGCCTTTCAAACACTTTTTCCTGGCTTATAGCCTGTCATTTTGCAGGATATAATTTAACATGGAACCTCTCCTGGAAATGGACATACTCTGCGCATTTCCAGGAGAGGTTCCATGTTAAATTATATCCTGCAAAATGACAGGCAACAACTCTCTTCCAGACGTTTAAAAACACTTTTCCGACTATTTTAAACAACTTTTCCCCGCCTTTCAAACACTTTTTCCTGGCTTATAGCCTGTCATTTTGCAGGATATAATTTAACATGGAACCTCTCCTGGAAATGGACATACTCTGCGCATTTCCAGGAGAGGTTCCATGTTAAATTATATCCTGCAAAATGACAGGCAACAACTCTCTTCCAGACGTTTAAAAACACTTTTCCGACTATTTTAAACAACTTTTCCCCGCCTTTCAAACACTTTTTCCTGGCTTATAGCCTGTCATTTTGCAGGATATAATTTAACATGGAACCTCTCCTGGAAATGGACATACTCTGCGCATTTCCAGGATAGGTTCCATGTTAAATGATATCCTGCAAAATGACAGGCAACAACTCTCTTCCAGACGTTTAAAAACACTTTTCCGACTATTTTAAACAACTTTTCCCCGCCTTTCAAACACTTCTTCCTGGCTTATAGCCTGTCATTTTGCAGGATATAATTTAACATGGAACCTCTCCTGGAAATGGACATATTCTGTGCATTTCCAGGAGAGGTTACATGTTAAATGATATCCTGCAAAATGACAGGCTACAACTCTCTTCCAGACGTTTAAAAACACTTTCCCCGACCATTTAAACATTATTTATGGCTTGTAAAGTGCGGTGATGAGCCCTGACAGTATCAGACTATTTAAAGGGTTACCAGGAGCATGAGAATATCCTCCACAGAAGGGGTGGTGGTGCCGTGAATAAGGCCGAATATGGATACCGATGTGCCGACGGTAAAGCACCGCAAAATCCACCCCCTTTAGGTTAACCAGGGGCATGGAGTTCTGTAGGGTGTGAACATCTGGGTTTAGTCCGTGGGGGAGTGCTTAAGTCCGGGAGTCCGGGGACTCACGGTGTGCAAGGTTATGGAGGTGCCCATGTCAGGGACACATGCTGGAGGTCTGTGGTCCGTCCTTTGGGGGTCTTGGAGGGGCCACAGAGAGGAGATTTCCCCGGTCTCTGTCCTGGATGAGTGAAATAAACAGAGTCTCCATGTCAGGGACACATGCTGGAGGTCTCTCTCCCGAGAGTGGACGTCCATTGCCTGTAAATTGGTCTAACATTAGGTCTGTCACTTTGGCTAACCGCACCACTGTCTGTCGTCTCCCGCAAGTGGACATCCATTGTCACTTTGGCTAACCGCACCACTGTCTGTCGTCTCCCGCAAGTGGACATCCATTGCACCTAAATAGGGGAAGGTGTCGGAATCCTGGGTAAACATTGTTTAAATAGTCTGACACCTGGCACTGTATTTGCTCCTGGGAAACTTCAAGGTTATATTCATGTTTTATTATTTATTTAATAATCACATGATTTTTACAAAAACAGTATACACAGTATACATATATACAATAATAATAATAATAATAATAATATAACAATATACATAATAAAAACATGAAAAGTGGTGAAAATGAGAAAATGTATCCGAAAATAGTGCCTCCTAATGCGGGCATGTGGACAGTAGCCACAGACTCACAGGCACACACACACATGCAGAGATCCAGGGGGCGGAGCACATGGCTTTTTTTACCCAGAAATAAGTCTATGAGAGGCGGGGAGACTCAGAGGACAGGCTGCGTCACCTCACTTTGTAACCCAGGAAAAGAGCAGGAATTCTGGCTGCGTGAGTGTTAAAAGTGCATTCATCTGTGTTAATCCGACAGCCGCAGAGGTGCTGACGCAAAGCAGGCGGAACAAATTGATTATTTGAACCAGGAATAAATGTTTGCAAGGCGGGGAAAGTGTTCCTGCAGCCCCTCCATAACGGTAATAATGATTAGAAATGATTTCCAGGGCAGAAAGCGTTTTTTAAATGTGGAAAAAAATATGTTAAACTGTTTAAAAAGCACAAAGTGATTTGAGTGCAGTTCTCGTGTGTCCCCACAGGAGGGCGCGTCGTCCCAGGGAGCACAGTACATGGTGACAAGGTACGATTTATACCCTAAAATAGCATGCTAAGTGTGGGTGGATTAGTTTCAAAGCATGCACACTCTGCTCGTGTCAGACTTCCATCAAATAGACCGGGGAAAACACCTCTCATTAGCCCCTCAAAGACCACCAAAGGACGGACTAAGCAGCTCCAGCACGGCTCCCTCACATGGAGCTCAGGTTATTTCATACCTCCAGGAGAGGGACCGGGAAAACCACCTCTCTGTAGCCCCTGACAGAGCCCCAAAGGACGGACTAAGGACCTCCGGCAACAGTGGCACTTCCATAACCTCGTGCACCGTGAGACCCCGGGCCCCCGGACTTAAGCACTCCCCCACGGACTAAACCCAGATGTTCACACCCTGCAGAATCTCATGCCCCTGGTCACCTTTAAGGGGGGGTGGATTTTGCGGTGCTTTACCGTCCGAACACAAGCATCAATATTCGTCCTCCTTCACAGCAGCAGCAGCAGCAGCAGCAGCAGCAGCACCTGCCCTGCTGGAGGTTCACACTTTAACTTATTTGTATTCGTTTTTTTTTGTTCCCCTCCTCTGCCTTACACATCCTCCCACGCTCGAGCACTCCTCACTCGGACTAAACCCCTCCATGCACACCGCCAGAACCAGAACCTCACGCCCCTGGTGACCTTAAAGGTGTTTGTCTTTGTTTGTTTTTGTACTCCACATAGACAGGCAGGTGTTCAGCACCACGGACAGAGCGGGCCCGCTGCTGCTGCTGCTGGAAGGTGGAACACTTTGTGTCTTTTTATTTTCTCTTTTCTCCCTGCTCCTGCACACACCTTTTGTTACCCTCCTCTGCCTTACACATCCTCCCACGCTCGAGCACTCCTCACTCGGACTAAACCCAGATGTTCACACCCTACAGAACTTCATGCCCCTGGTTACCCTAAAGGGGTGGATTTTGCGGTGCTTTACCGTCCGCACATCGGCATACATATTCGGCCTTATTCATGACACTACCACCCCTTCTTTGGAGGATATTGCAGGATATAATTTAACATGGAACCTCTCCTGGAAATGCACAGAGTATGTCCATTTCCAGGAGAGGTTACATGTTAAATTATATCCTGCAAAATGACAGGCACTGTATTTGCCCCTGGGAACCTTCAAGGTTATACTAATGTTTTTTTTTTATTTTTTATTTAATTATCACACCACTTTTACAAAAACAGTATACAAAATAAACATAATAACAACATGATTAACAGGGGCCTTGGGGCCATATTAGCCGTCTAACTTGTACAGTGCACCGGGGAAAAAAGGTTGAGTCCACGGCCCCTTTCCCCTCATCAGGAGTACCAATCGGTCCTGAAGAAGAGGTATCGCTGCTCTCCGCCCCTGAATCCTCTTCGGAGGTAGCTGACGGTGGTAGACCTCCTTCTGATGATGATGCTTCTGCAGCTGCTGCCGCCGCCCTGAACATGGAGCGGATCTTCAATGCCTCCTTTATTCCAGGCGTATTCGCGTAGAACAGGTCTGCAGTGCTTACGTCGTGGCACATAAACCTAGCCAGAATCGACCTGCTTTCTGGATCTTGGTGATGCTTGATATTGTCAGCCAGGGCAGTGCGCAAGATGGTGAAGGTGACGGCTGTTTCCAGCCCAGCATCAGCCCAAGCCCTCTTCAAGTGAGCGTTCAGGTTCTTGGAAGCCTGCTTCCCCGATGTGAAAAGGAAGAATTCATTCTGAGGACCCGACAAGCCCTCTTTTATCCCCATCCACCGCATGACCCAGCTAAACTCCTTTATTGTAAGCACCAGCTGTGCTTCACCAAATGTCTTGGCAGTCTTGTGATCCTGCACGTGGATGATGTAGCCCTCAGCAGTGCCCCTTCTGTCCGCCTCAAAGACCTCCGTGTTGGTCATGTTTGCATACACACCCGGACGGTGGCCATACAGGAGGCTCCAATGGAGGGTTAGATAGCCATATAGCAGGTACTGGGTGATTGTGGTCGGATTGCTAGCCATCAGGTCAAGGAGATCAGGGATGCGCTTCTCAGCGGCCGCCATGGCGGCGAGAAGCTCCGCCTGGCTCGGCAGACGATCCAGCTTGTCCCTCTTCACCTTAAACTGGTGGAGAGTGACAGACTTTTTCAAATCGTTAATGTTGGCTTTCACCTCTCTGATGATGTTGGTCATATCAGACTGGGTGAGCCTGCACCCCCGGAGCTTTGATGCAGACAAGTACCTCAGGAAATGGTTCACAGTCTTCAGGAACAACAGCGATGTTGTGACTGTCCGGCCCGACTCTGAAATATACTTGCTCCAGCCACGGACCCTCTTTGTGTCTTTTAGAAACAGCCAGTCTGACAGCCGGTCAAAACCATGGGCCATGAATACTATGAAGTTCTTTATCCGGCTGACATTGGACATACAATTCTCTTTCCGTTTTACTGTCGGTGCAAGACCCTCACAATGACCTCTGTATGTCTGAATGTACGTCTCCATGCTTTTAGGCAACGTGATTTCACGCATGGTATTCCGCAGTCCCTTCCCAGTGCACCATTGATTTTGGGAAGAGGGCCAGTCCTTAGCCAGATTAGCTTTCAGCTTATTGGAGACAGACGCACGGGTCTTCTGGCATACAGGGGTCTCACTACAGGAGGCTTCTACGGACCGCATGACAGTCTGCATCGGGGTCTTGCTTCCGGAGGCTTCTGGGGACCGCATCACAGACTTGAGAGGGATCTCACTCGCAGAGGCTTCTATGGACCGCATGACAGTCTTCACTGGGGTCTCACTACCGGAGGCTTCTGGGGACCACATGACAGTCTTCACTGGGGTCTTGCTTCCGGAGGCTTCTGGGGACCGCATCACAGACTTGAGAGGGGTCTCTCTACCGGAGGCTTTGTTGGACCGCATGACAGTCTTCACCGGGGTCTTGCTTCCGGAGGCTTCTGGGGACCGCATGACAGTGTTCACCGGGGTCTCACTACCGGAGGCTTTGTCGGACCGCATGACAGTCTTCACCGGGGTCTTGCTTCCGGAGGCTTCTGGGGACCGCATCACAGACTTGAGGGGGGTCTCACTCGCAGAGGCTTCTATGGACCGCATGACAGTCTTCACCGGGGTCTTGAGAGGGGTATTGCTGCCGGAGGCTACTGAGTTCATGTCGGGGGTACTTGGGATTGCTACGCCCTTAAATCGTATACATTCTTCGTCTTCCTCAAGCAGAGCAGCAGTGGCATTCTGCTTCCTGGGTTTTAGACCCTGTTTTAGCCTGGAGCGCAGGGTCTTCACCTCATCAATGAGGGCATCCTTCTGAGCCCTCAATGCCACATTGTCCAGCCTCACCTGCATGCAGTCCTCTTCGTCACACTCGGTATGTGGGGAGAAGGGTGGAGGGTGCACCGGGTATTCCTCCTCATTGTCTATATCCAATGATGTAGCCATTCCAATGATGGGATTAGTCTCTCGGAGGTCATGGAGCAACTGCAGGGCCACACTATGCTTCAGCCTTGCCATGACCTGATGTGCCTCATCTCGGGAGAACTCAGGGTGGTCACGAGTTACATGACGGTGTAGTTTCCTCCCAGCATACGAACACCCTGTGATGGGACAGGGTTTGGTCCGAACATTTATTCTACCACTGGCCATTTTAAGAATGATGCCTTTTTCATCCAGGTTCCGCACTGCATGTTTGTGCTTAAGGTGCTTATTCAAAGCCAGATAGCGGAGGCTGCACACCGGGCATTCGGTCAACATCCTTCCAAAAACACACACAATGAATTATATTTAAATGGTTTTCTGTTTCTCCGTTTATATGCGTTAGCCAACTGCTGATTGCAACCATGGGTCCGATGCTTCAATGCAGGGAACACGGACCAAGGGGAGGACTTGGGTTACCACCTGGTTAAAATGGTCCCACCTCCGCACCAACGCGACTGGCGATGGGTCCGATACATTGATTGTTTTTTGTTTCATGGTTCTGCCACGAACTCACAAGACAGTTTTGGGTACAAAACGTGGGGGTAACAGTACCTCCGGGCGCTCCGTCCCGCTCCGGCTTTCGCCGCAGCGGGGGGAGGAGGCATTGAACCCCTCGCACCTGCCCCCGGAGGAGGCAGGGGAGTCAGGTACCCGGAGGCGCACGGTGGACGGCCAGGGCGAGAACGCCACACCGCACTGGAGTCAGAGTTCCGAGTTTTTCGAGCCAGGTCCCGGTGAAACGCAGTACGGAGCACCCGGCAGGAACCTCCAGCAGACCCCCCCGCGCGGTTCCCTCGTCCCTCGGAAGAGGCGGAGAGGTGGGTGTTTTTCATCTGCTGGCGGACTGCCGGGGAGAACGTGCTGCTCGGGAGCCAGGCTCAGAGTTAGTGGAAGTGAGAGCCCGTGCACCTGCCTTTTACAGCAGGCACGCGCTGGTATCGGGGTGGGGAGAGAAGGTAGATGCAGAGGCTGCAGAAACAGCCAGAGCCTTTCCCCTCTAACACACCCCTCATTTGGTTCATGAGCACTGGGCAGAGTCCCCTGTCAACTCTCCTTATATTCCTCCGGAGACCAGTTGGGAAATGGCAGCATCCCACTTCACCTGGTAGACCAATATCGTTAAATGAGCTCAGTAATGTACTGCACAACATCACATGGGTAAAATGAGCTATATCATGCACTGCAAAATCACATTTGGTTTATTTCCAAAAAGCCTGGAAAAAACACATATCCATCATGTCCTGTAAAATATCATTCTTTGTTTATGTCCGCTCCAGGATTACCCGTAGTTTGGATGAACCGACCGCCAAGCACCGGAAGCTGGACCCGGGGAGGAGGCCCTCCGATGGCGGGTCAAAGTTGATGATACCGCAGCTGGCTGGACACTAGCCGTAGAAGAACACCTGGGCGGGACCAGGCATGTCCCTCTTTGCAGACAAGCATATGTGCTCCCAGGAGCAGAGTCAATCACACAGTTTGGAGGAACCGACCGCCTAGCACCGGAAGCTGGACCCGGGGAGGAGGCCCTCCGATGGCGGGTCAAAGTTGATGATACCGCAGCTGGCTGGACACTAGCCGTAGAAGAACACCTGGGCGGGACCAGGCATGTCCCTCTTTGCAGACAAGCATATGTGCTCCCAGGAGCAGAGTCAATCACACAGTTTGGAGGAACCGACCGCCTAGCACCGGAAGCTGGACCCGGGGAGGAGGCCCTCCGATGGCGGGTCAAAGTTGATGATACCGCAGCTGGCTGGACACTAGCCGTAGAAGAACACCTGGGCGGGACCAGGCATGTCCCTCTTTGCAGACAAGCATATGTGCTCCCAAGAGCAGAGTCAATCACACAGTTTGGAGGAACCGACCGCCTAGCACCGGAAGCTGGACCCGGGGAGGAGGCCCTCCGATGGCGGGTCAAAGTTGATGATACCGCAGCTGGCTGGACACTAGCCGTAGAAGAACACCTGGGCGGGACCAGGCATGTCCCTCTTTGCAGACAAGCATATGTGCTCCCAGGAGCAGAGTCAATCACACAGTTTGGAGGAACCGACCGCCTAGCACCGGAAGCTGGACCCGGGGAGGAGGCCCTCCGATGGCGGGTCAAAGTTGATGATACCGCAGCTGGCTGGACACTAGCCGTAGAAGAACACCTGGGCGGGACCAGGCATGTCCCTCTTTGCAGACAAGCATATGTGCTCCCAGGAGCAGAGTCAAACCCGCAGTTTGGAAGAACCGACCGCCAGAGCACCGGCACGAAGCCGGGCCGGCGGAGGCCTTCCGATGGCGGGTCACGTTTGCCATTCGATCAATGTCTTTGCAGACAAGCATATATGTGGTTGTTACGCAGGATCAAATAGGTAGTTTGATGAAGTAGGGTCCTGTGCCCGGAGCCTCCAGCAGACCCCCCCGACGTTTCCCTCGTCCCTCCCGGCCATCAGAGTCGAACCCGCAGTTCGGAGGAACCGACCGCCAGAGCACCGGCACGAGGCCGGGCCGGCGGAGGCCCTCCGATGGCGGGTCACGTTTGCCATTCGATCAATGTCTTTGCAGACAAGCATATATGTGGTTGTTACGCAGGATCAAATAGGTAGTTTGATGAAGTAGGGTCCTGTGCCCGGAGCCTCCAGCAGACCCCCCCGACGTTTCCCTCGTCCCTCCCGGCCATCAGAGTCAAACCCGCAGTTCGGAGGAACCGACCGCCAGAGCACCGGCACGAGGCCGGGCCGGCGGAGGCCCTCCGATGGCGGGTCACGTTTGCCATTCGATCAATGTCTTTGCAGACAAGCATATATGTGGTTGTTACGCAGGATCAAATAGGTAGTTTGATGAAGTAGGGTCCTGTGCCCGGAGCAAGGCCAATTGCTGAATGCCACAGCCGACTAAGGCCGCTATGCCACAGTGGAGGATGAGAGAAACAGGTGTTTGTTTTGCATTCCGCGGCAAAGAGGGGAGGTGGAACTTCCACCCCGCTACGGAACCTGTGGTGGGACCCCTGAGTCAGACGGTTCGTCTTGGAAACGCTTCATATCGGTCGGCCTGGGAGGTAAGAGACACGCAGGGTAACGGACACGCAGGGTTACCCCCACGCAGCCCACGCAACACGGAGGAGGCAGGGGAGTCTGGTACCCGGAGGCGCATGGCCGCAACACCGCACTGGAGTCAGGGTTTCGAGTTTTTCGAGCCAGGTCCCAGTGAACGCAAGACTCCAGCAGGAGCCTCCAGCAGACCCCCCCGACGTTTCCCTCGTCCCTCCCGGCCATCAGAGTCGAACCCGCAGTTCGGAGGAACCGACCGCCAGAGCACCGGCACGAGGCCGGGCCGGCGGAGGCCCTCCGATGGCGGGTCGCGTTTGCCATTCGATCAGTGAGAAATCAGAAGAGGAAGGGGGAAGAAAAAAGACTAACTTGTCTTTTTGGAGAACCATCAAAAATGGGTGAAAATGAAAAAATGTATCCGAGAATAGTGCCCCATAAGGCGGGTAAAGTCCCCTGTCAACTCCCCTCACCTTCCTCCACACTCTGAAAAAGTCAGAGTTATTTTTTGGAGAACCATCAAAAAGGGCTAAAAGTGTTGAAATGTATCCGGGAATAGTGCCCCATAAGGCGGGTAAAGTCCCCTGTCAACTCCCCTCACCTTCCTCCACACTCTGAAAAAGTCAGAGTTATTTTTTGGAGAACCATCAAAAAGGGCTAAAAGTGTTGAAATGTATCCGGGAATAGTGCCCCATAAGGCGGATAAAGTCCCCTGTCAACTCCCCTCACCTTCCTCCACACTCTGAAAAAGTCAGAGTTATTTTTTGGAGAACCATCAAAAAGGGCTAAAAGTGTTGAAATGTATCCGGGAATAGTGCCCCATAAGGCGGGTAAAGTCCCCTGTCAACTCCCCTCACCTTCCTCCACACTCTGAAAAAGTCAGAGTTATTTTTTGGAGAACCATCAAAAAGGGCTAAAAGTGTTGAAATGTATCCGGGAATAGTGCCCCATAAGGCGGGTAAAGTCCCCTGTCAACTCCCCTCACCTTCCTCCACACTCTGAAAAAGTCAGAGTTATTTTTTGGAGAACCATCAAAAAGGGCTAAAAGTGTTGAAATGTATCCGGGAATAGTGCCCCATAAGGCGGATAAAGTCCCCTGTCAACTCCCCTCACCTTCCTCCACACTCTGAAAAAGTCAGAGTTATTTTTTGGAGAACCATCAAAAAGGGCTAAAAGTGTTGAAATGTATCCGGGAATAGTGCCCCATAAGGCGGGTAAAGTCCCCTGTCAACTCCCCTCACCTTCCTCCACACTCTGAAAAAGTCAGAGTTATTTTTTGGAGAACCATCAAAAAGGGCTAAAAGTGTTGAAATGTATCCGGGAATAGTGCCCCATAAGGCGGGTAAAGTCCCCTGTCAACTCCCCTCACCTTCCTCCACACTCTGAAAAAGTCAGAGTTATTTTTTGGAGAACCATCAAAAAGGGCTAAAAGTGTTGAAATGTATCCGGGAATAGTGCCCCATAAGGCGGATAAAGTCCCCTGTCAACTCCCCTCACCTTCCTCCACACTCTGAAAAAGTCAGAGTTATTTTTTGGAGAACCATCAAAAAGGGCTAAAAGTGTTGAAATGTATCCGGGAATAGTGCCCCATAAGGCGGGTAAAGTCCCCTGTCAACTCCCCTCACCTTCCTCCACACTCTGAAAAAGTCAGAGTTATTTTTTGGAGAACCATCAAAAAGGGCTAAAAGTGTTGAAATGTATCCGGGAATAGTGCCCCATAAGGCGGATAAAGTCCCCTGTCAACTCCCCTCACCTTCCTCCACACTCTGAAAAAGTCAGAGTTATTTTTTGGAGAACCATCAAAAAGGGCTAAAAGTGTTGAAATGTATCCGGGAATAGTGCCCCATAAGGCGGATAAAGTCCCCTGTCAACTCCCCTCACCTTCCTCCACACTCTGAAAAAGTCAGAGTTATTTTTTGGAGAACCATCAAAAAGGGCTAAAAGTGTTGAAATGTATCCGAGAATAGTGCCCCATAAGGCGGATAAAGTCCCCTGTCAACTCCCCTCACCTTCCTCCACACTCTGAAAAAGTCAGAGTTATTTTTTGGAGAACCATCAAAAAGGGCTAAAAGTGTTGAAATGTATCCGAAAATAGTGCCTCATGAGGCGGATTGAGTCCCCTGTCAACTCCCCTTACCTTCCTCCAGAGCCCAGTTCAAAAACTTTAAGTTTGGTAAGAACCATGCTGGGGGGTCTCCAGGCAACAAAATGTATCCGAGCCAAAGTGCACATACAGCGGATGAATTCCTCCATGAAGTTACACAGCCGTTTTTTTTCTGAGTCCTCTCAAAAACCGGGTTTCCGATTTCGTGCAGAAGGTAGCTTGTAAAACATGAACGTTTTTTTACAACGGAGGAGGGGAAGTCTGGATTCCCCTCTCCGTTGTACCTTGCAACGGGGTAGGGGAAAAGTGTTCGGCGCTTCGTCCCGAAGCGCCGAACACTTTTCCCCTTCTCCAATTTTTCAGATCCCCTCTCCCATGTAATTTTAAAAGTTCATTTTTTGATTATTTTAACATATAATTGACCGTTTTCTTTCATTTTTTTTTCATTCCACGGGTGGGGGCCTATGGCAGGCTGCCTATGAGCTCCCAAATTTGGCCCGGATCATCCGGGATTTGTGGGATAAGCTCCATAAACTGACAAAGTCATCCAAATATGTCGCTTTTATCGCCCAAAGATATATCATGCAAATACATTAAAATAGTAAAAGGTACGATTGTGCTCGGCATCAACCGGAATTTGATTTATATAGCCCCCAAAAAATAATTAAAAATCATTTTCGTGGGGAAAAGTGTTAAAACGCCTGATTAAAGCATTTGCGGGACCCCAGCGAGCTCCAGACTATGTGCATTGCGTCGGGGACCCTGGAGAAAGATAAAACACATCATTTAAATACAAAAAACACCATTAAAAGTCACTTTTAGGGGCAAAAAACAGCCTCTGTCCACTTCGTTAACAAAGTGATGGGGAAAAGGACAAAATCGTGATTAAAGCATTTTGCGGGACCCCAGCGAGCTCCAGACTATGTGCATTGCGTCGGGGACCCTGGAGAAAGATAAAACACATCATTTAAATACAAAAAACACCATTAAAAGTCACTTTTAGGGGCAAAAAACAGCCTCTGTCCACTTCGTTAACAAACTGATGGGGAAATGGACCAAATCGTGATTAAAGCATTTCCGGGACCCCAGCGAGCTCCAGACTAGTTTCATTGTGTCGGGGACCCTGGATAATGATAAAACACATCATTTAAATGCCAAAAACACCATTAAAAGTCACTTTTAGGGGCAAAAAACAGCCTCTGTCCACTTCGTTAACAAAGTGATGGGGAAAAGGACAAAATCGTGATTAAAGCATTTTGCGGGACCCCAGCGAGCTCCAGACTAGTTTCATTGCGTCGGGGACCCTGGAGAAAGATAAAACACATCATTTAAATACAAAAAACACCATTAAAAGTCACTTTTAGGGGCAAAAAACAGCCTCTGTCCACTTCGTTAACAAACTGATGGGGAAATGGACCAAATCGTGATTAAAGCATTTTGCGGGACCCCAGCGAGCTCCAGACTAGTTTCATTGTGTCGGGGACCCTGGATAATGATAAAACACATCATTTAAATGCCAAAAACACCATTAAAAGTCACTTTTAGGGGCAAAAAACAGCCTCTGTCCACTTCGTTAACAAAGTGATGGGGAAAAGGACAAAATCGTGATTAAAGCATTTTGCGGGACCCCAGCGAGCTCCAGACTAGTTTCATTGTGTCGGGGACCCTGGAGAAATATAAAACCCATCATTTAAATGCCAAAAACACCATTAAAAGTCACTTTTAGGGGCAAAAAACAGCCTCTGTCCACTTCGTTAACAAAGTGATGGGGAAAAGGACAAAATCGTGATTAAAGCATTTTGCGGGACCCCAGCGAGCTCCAGACTAGTTTCATTGTGTCGGGGACCCTGGATAATGATAAAACACATCATTTAAATGCCAAAAACACCATTAAAAGTCACTTTTAGGGGCAAAAAACAGCCTCTGTCCACTTCGTTAACAAAGTGATGGGGAAATGGACCAAATCGTGATTAAAGCATTTCCGGGACCCCAGCGAGCTCCAGACTATGTGCATTGTGTCGGGGACCCTGGATAATGATAAGACCCATCATTTAAATGCCAAAAACACCATTAAAAGTCACTTTTAGGGGCAAAAAACAGCCTCTGTCCACTTCGTTAACAAAGTGATGGGGAAAAGGACCAAATCGTGATTAAAGCATTTTGCGGGACCCCAGCGAGCTCCAGACTAGTTTCATTGTGTCGGGGACCCTGGAGAAATATAAAACCCATCATTTAAATGCCAAAAACACCATTAAAAGTCACTTTTAGGGGCAAAAAACAGCCTCTGTCCACTTCGTTAACAAAGTGATGGGGAAAAGGACAAAATCGTGATTAAAGCATTTTGCGGGACCCCAGCGAGCTCCAGACTAGTTTCATTGTGTCGGGGACCCTGGAGAAATATAAAACACATCATTTAAATGCCAAAAACACCATTAAAAGTCACTTTTAGGGGCAAAAAACAGCCTCTGTCCACTTCGTTAACAAACTGATGGGGAAAAGGACAAAATCGTGATTAAAGCATTTCCGGGACCCCAGCGAGCTCCAGACTATGTGCATTGTCTTGGGGACCCTCCACAATGATAAGACCCATCATTTAAATACAAAAAACACCATTAAAAGTCACTTTTAGGGGCAAAAAACAGCCTCTGTCCACTTCGTTAACAAAGTGATGGGGAAATGGACCAAATCGTGATTAAAGCATTTTGCGGGACCCCAGCGAGCTCCAGACTATGTGCATTGCGTCGGGGACCCTGGAGAAAGATAAAACACATCATTTAAATACAAAAAACACCATTAAAAGTCACTTTTAGGGGCAAAAAACAGCCTCTGTCCACTTCGTTAACAAAGTGATGGGGAAAAGGACAAAATCGTGATTAAAGGATTTTGCGGGACCCCAGCGAGCTCCAGACTAGTTTCATTGTGTCGGGGACCCTGGATAATGATAAGACCCATCATTTAAATGCCAAAAACACCATTAAAAGTCACTTTTAGGGGCAAAAAACAGCCTCTGTCCACTTCGTTAACAAAGTGATGGGGAAAAGGACAAAATCGTGATTAAAGCATTTTGCGGGACCCCAGCGAGCTCCAGACTAGTTTCATTGTGTCGGGGACCCTGGAGAATGATAAAACACATCATTTAAATACAAAAAACACCATTAAAAGTCACTTTTAGGGGCAAAAAACAGCCTCTGTCCACTTCGTTAACAAACTGATAGGCAAATGGACAGAAGGGGGAACACGGCCCAGCCGCTGCTCCGCTGCTCCAGACTATGTGCATTGTGTCGGGGAGCCAGGTCAAACCCCTCCATGCACACCGCCAGAACCAGAACCTCACGACCCTGGTGACCTTAAAGGTGTTTGTCTTTGTTTGTTTTTGTACTCCACATAGACAGGCAGGTGTTCAGCACCGCGGGCCCGCTGCTGCTGCTGCTGCTGCTGGAAGGTGGAACACTTTGAGTCTTTTTATTTTCTCTTTTCTCCCTGCTCCTGCACACACCTTTTGTTCCCCTCCTCTGCCTTACACATCCTCCCACGCTCGAGCACTCCTCACTCGGACTAAACCCCTCCATGCACACCGCCAGAACCAGAACCTCACGACCCTGGTGACCTTAAAGGTGTTTGTCTTTGTTTGTTTTTGTATTCCACATAGACAGGCTGGGGTTCAGCACCACGCACAGAGCCTACCCGCTACCTCCAGGGCGCATCACCACATTTTACAAGCCAGGAAAGGTGCATGGATCCTGGGTAAACATTGATTAAGTGTTTTTAAATGTGTGGAACAGTGTTTTGTCACTTTCAAAACTCTCCTGTCATTGACCGGAGAATTTGGGTCAATTTTGTATTCAATCTGGCCATTAATATTCCAGTGAGACGAAGTACGTACATTGACCGGAGTGATCCCATGTTAATGTTGTCCAAATACCGGAACATTCCCTGACCCTATTTAGGTGCAATGGATGTCCACTTGCGGGAGACGACAGACAGTGGTGCGGTTAGCCAAAGTGACAATGGATGTCCACTTGCGGGAGACGACAGACAGTGGTGCGGTTAGCCAAAGTGACAGACCTAATGTTAGACCAATTTACAGGCAATGGACGTCCACTCTCGGGAGAGAGACCTCCAGCATGTGTCCCTGACATGGAGACTCTGTTTATTTCACTCATCCAGGACAGAGACCGGGGAAATCTCCTCTCTGTGGCCCCTCCAAGACCCCCAAAGGACGGACCACAGACCTCCAGCATGTGTCCCTGACATGGGCACCTCCATAACCTTGCACACCGTGAGTCCCCGGACTCCCGGACTTAAGCACTCCCCCACGGACTAAACCCAGATGTTCACACCCTACAGAACTCCATGCCCCTGGTTAACCTAAAGGGGGTGGATTTTGCGGTGCTTTACCGTCGGCACATCGGTATCCATATTCGGCCTTATTCACGGCACCACCACCCCTTCTGTGGAGGATATTCTCATGCTCCTGGTAACCCTTTAAATAGTCTGATACTGTCAGGGCTCATCACCGCACTTTACAAGCCATAAATAATGTTTAAATGGTCGGGGAAAGTGTTTTTAAACGTCTGGAAGAGAGTTGTAGCCTGTCATTTTGCAGGATATCATTTAACATGTAACCTCTCCTGGAAATGCACAGAATATGTCCATTTCCAGGAGAGGTTCCATGTTAAATTATATCCTGCAAAATGACAGGCTATAAGCCAGGAAAAAGTGTTTGAAAGGCGGGGAAAAGTTGTTTAAAATAGTCGGAAAAGTGTTTTTAAACGTCTGGAAGAGAGTTGTTGCCTGTCATTTTGCAGGATATCATTTAACATGGAACCTCTCCTGGAAATGCGCAGAGTATGTCCATTTCCAGGAGAGGTTCCATGTTAAATTATATCCTGCAAAATGACAGGCTATAAGCCAGGAAAAAGTGTTTGAAAGGCGGGGAAAAGTTGTTTAAAATAGTCGGAAAAGTGTTTTTAAACGTCTGGAAGAGAGTTGTTGCCTGTCATTTTGCAGGATATAATTTAACATGGAACCTCTCCTGGAAATGCGCAGAGTATGTCCATTTCCAGGAGAGGTTGAAAAAATGAAAGAAAACGGTCAATTATATGTTAAAATAATCAAAAACTGAACTTTTAAAATTACATGGGAGAGGGGATCTGAAAAATTGGAGAAGGGGAAAAGTGTTCGGCGCTTCGGGACGAAGCGCCGAACACTTTTCCCCTACCCCGTTGCAAGGTACAACGGAGAGGGGAATCCAGACTTCCCCTCCTCCGTTGTAAAAAACCGTTCATGTTTTACAAGCTACCTTCTGCACGAAATCGGAAACCCGGTTTTTGAGAGGACTCAGAAAAAAAACGGCTGTGTAACTTCATGGAGGAATTCATCCGCTGTATGTGCACTTTGGCTCGGATACATTTTGTTGCCTGGAGACCCCCCAGCATGGTTCTTACCAAACTTAAAGTTTTTGAACTGGGCTCTGGAGGAAGGTAAGGGGAGTTGACAGGGGACTCAATCCGCCTCATGAGGCACTATTTTCGGATACATTTCAACACTTTTAGCCCTTTTTGATGGTTCTCCAAAAAATAACTCTGACTTTTTCAGAGTGTGGAGGAAGGTGAGGGGAGTTGACAGGGGACTTTATCCGCCTTATGGGGCACTATTCTCGGATACATTTCAACACTTTTAGCCCTTTTTGATGGTTCTCCAAAAAATAACTCTGACTTTTTCAGAGTGTGGAGGAAGGTGAGGGGAGTTGACAGGGGACTTTATCCGCCTTATGGGGCACTATTCCCGGATACATTTCAACACTTTTAGCCCTTTTTGATGGTTCTCCAAAAAATAACTCTGACTTTTTCAGAGTGTGGAGGAAGGTGAGGGGAGTTGACAGGGGACTTTATCCGCCTTATGGGGCACTATTCCCGGATACATTTCAACACTTTTAGCCCTTTTTGATGGTTCTCCAAAAAATAACTCTGACTTTTTCAGAGTGTGGAGGAAGGTGAGGGGAGTTGACAGGGGACTTTACCCGCCTTATGGGGCACTATTCCCGGATACATTTCAACACTTTTAGCCCTTTTTGATGGTTCTCCAAAAAATAACTATGACTTTTTCAGAGTGTGGAGGAAGGTGAGGGGAGTTGACAGGGGACTTTACCCGCCTTATGGGGCACTATTCCCGGATACATTTCAACACTTTTAGCCCTTTTTGATGGTTCTCCAAAAAATAACTCTGACTTTTTCAGAGTGTGGAGGAAGGTGAGGGGAGTTGACAGGGGACTTTACCCGCCTTATGGGGCACTATTCCCGGATACATTTCAACACTTTTAGCCCTTTTTGATGGTTCTCCAAAAAATAACTCTGACTTTTTCAGAGTGTGGAGGAAGGTGAGGGGAGTTGACAGGGGACTTTATCCGCCTTATGGGGCACTATTCCCGGATACATTTCAACACTTTTAGCCCTTTTTGATGGTTCTCCAAAAAATAACTCTGACTTTTTCAGAGTGTGGAGGAAGGTGAGGGGAGTTGACAGGGGACTTTACCCGCCTTATGGGGCACTATTCCCGGATACATTTCAACACTTTTAGCCCTTTTTGATGGTTCTCCAAAAAATAACTCTGACTTTTTCAGAGTGTGGAGGAAGGTGAGGGGAGTTGACAGGGGACTTTACCCGCCTTATGGGGCACTATTCCCGGATACATTTCAACACTTTTAGCCCTTTTTGATGGTTCTCCAAAAAATAACTCTGACTTTTTTAGAGTGTGGAGGAAGGTGAGGGGAGTTGACAGGGGACTTTATCCGCCTTATGGGGCACTATTCCCGGATACATTTCAACACTTTTAGCCCTTTTTGATGGTTCTCCAAAAAATAACTCTGACTTTTTCAGAGTGTGGAGGAAGGTGAGGGGAGTTGACAGGGGACTTTACCCGCCTTATGGGGCACTATTCCCGGATACATTTCAACACTTTTAGCCCTTTTTGATGGTTCTCCAAAAAATAACTCTGACTTTTTCAGAGTGTGGAGGAAGGTGAGGGGAGTTGACAGGGGACTTTACCCGCCTTATGGGGCACTATTCTCGGATACATTTTTTCATTTTCACCCATTTTTGATGGTTCTCCAAAAAGACAAGTTAGTCTTTTTTCTTCCCCCTTCCTCTTCTGATTTCTCACTGATCGAATGGCAAACGCGACCCGCCATCGGAGGGCCTCCGCCGGCCCGGCCTCGTGCCGGTGCTCTGGCGGTCGGTTCCTCCGAACTGCGGGTTCGACTCTGATGGCCGGGAGGGACGAGGGAAACGTCGGGGGGGTCTGCTGGAGGCTCCTGCTGGAGTCTTGCGTTCACTGGGACCTGGCTCGAAAAACTCGAAACCCTGACTCCAGTGCGGTGTTGCGGCCATGCGCCTCCGGGTACCAGACTCCCCTGCCTCCTCCGTGTTGCGTGGGCTGCGTGGGGGTAACCCTGCGTGTCCGTTACCCTGCGTGTCTCTTACCTCCCAGGCCGACCGATATGAAGCGTTTCCAAGACGAACCGTCTGACTCAGGGGTCCCACCACAGGTTCCGTAGCGGGGTGGAAGTTCCACCTCCCCTCTTTGCCGCGGAATGCAAAACAAACACCTGTTTCTCTCATCCTCCACTGTGGCATAGCGGCCTTAGTCGGCTGTGGCATTCAGCAATTGGCCTTGCTCCGGGCACAGGACCCTACTTCATCAAACTACCTATTTGATCCTGCGTAACAACCACATATATGCTTGTCTGCAAAGACATTGATCGAATGGCAAACGTGACCCGCCATCGGAGGGCCTCCGCCGGCCCGGCCTCGTGCCGGTGCTCTGGCGGTCGGTTCCTCCGAACTGCGGGTTCGACTCTGATGGCCGGGAGGGACGAGGGAAACGTCGGGGGGGTCTGCTGGAGGCTCCGGGCACAGGACCCTACTTCATCAAACTACCTATTTGATCCTGCGTAACAACCACATATATGCTTGTCTGCAAAGACATTGATCGAATGGCAAACGTGACCCGCCATCGGAGGGCCTCCGCCGGCCCGGCCTCGTGCCGGTGCTCTGGCGGTCGGTTCCTCCGAACTGCGGGTTCGACTCTGATGGCCGGGAGGGACGGGGGAAACGTCGGGGGGTCTGCTGGAGGCTCCTGCTGGAGTCTTGCGTTCACTGGGACCTGGCTCGAAAAACTCGAAACCCTGACTCCAGTGCGGTGTTGCGGCCATGCGCCTCCGGGTACCAGACTCCCCTGCCTCCTCCGTGTTGCGTGGGCTGCGTGGGGGTAACCCTGCGTATCCGTTACCCTGCGTGTCTCTTACCTCCCAGGCCGACCGATATGAAGCGTTTCCAAGACGAACCGTCTGACTCAGGGGTCCCACCACAGGTTCCGTAGCGGGGTGGAAGTTCCACCTCCCCTCTTTGCCGCGGAATGCAAAACAAACACCTGTTTCTCTCATCCTCCACTGTGGCATAGCGGCCTTAGTCGGCTGTGGCATTCAGCAATTGGCCTTGCTCCGGGCACAGGACCCTACTTCATCAAACTACCTATTTGATCCTGCGTAACAACCACATATATGCTTGTCTGCAAAGACATTGATCGAATGGCAAACGTGACCCGCCATCGGAGGGCCTCCGCCGGCCCGGCCTCGTGCCGGTGCTCTGGCGGTCGGTTCCTCCGAACTGCGGGTTCGACTCTGATGGCCGGGAGGGACGAGGGAAACGTCGGGGGGGTCTGCTGGAGGCTCCGGGCACAGGACCCTACTTCATCAAACTACCTATTTGATCCTGCGTAACAACCACATATATGCTTGTCTGCAAAGACATTGATCGAATGGCAAACGTGACCCGCCATCGGAAGGCCTCCGCCGGCCCGGCTTCGTGCCGGTGCTCTGGCGGTCGGTTCTTCCAAACTGCGGGTTTGACTCTGCTCCTGGGAGCACATATGCTTGTCTGCAAAGAGGGACATGCCTGGTCCCGCCCAGGTGTTCTTCTACGGCTAGTGTCCAGCCAGCTGCGGTATCATCAACTTTGACCCGCCATCGGAGGGCCTCCTCCCCGGGTCCAGCTTCCGGTGCTAGGCGGTCGGTTCCTCCAAACTGTGTGATTGACTCTGCTCCTGGGAGCACATATGCTTGTCTGCAAAGAGGGACATGCCTGGTCCCGCCCAGGTGTTCTTCTACGGCTAGTGTCCAGCCAGCTGCGGTATCATCAACTTTGACCCGCCATCGGAGGGCCTCCTCCCCGGGTCCAGCTTCCGGTGCTAGGCGGTCGGTTCCTCCAAACTGTGTGATTGACTCTGCTCCTGGGAGCACATATGCTTGTCTGCAAAGAGGGACATGCCTGGTCCCGCCCAGGTGTTCTTCTACGGCTAGTGTCCAGCCAGCTGCGGTATCATCAACTTTGACCCGCCATCGGAGGGCCTCCTCCCCGGGTCCAGCTTCCGGTGCTAGGCGGTCGGTTCCTCCAAACTGTGTGATTGACTCTGCTCCTGGGAGCACATATGCTTGTCTGCAAAGAGGGACATGCCTGGTCCCGCCCAGGTGTTCTTCTACGGCTAGTGTCCAGCCAGCTGCGGTATCATCAACTTTGACCCGCCATCGGAGGGCCTCCTCCCCGGGTCCAGCTTCCGGTGCTTGGCGGTCGGTTCATCCAAACTACGGGTAATCCTGGAGCGGACATAAACAAAGAATGATATTTTACAGGACATGATGGATATGTGTTTTTTCCAGGCTTTTTGGAAATAAACCAAATGTGATTTTGCAGTGCAT
>NW_027639514.1:0-25655 GCF_949606895.1 Notothenia rossii | reverse complement strand
CTGGTTTTCTATGTAGAGAAGAAGCCAATGGGTCATTAGTATGAACTTCCTAATGCGGCCACTAGAAGGCGCTCTAGCACTTGTTTCAGAGAAGTGTGCCACAGAAGGAGAAGTAACATTAGGGTTTCAACATTGGATCAAAAATTGCATTTCTTAAATATCTTACTTCGTAAAAAAAGCGCATTTTCCAAAAACCTTGAACCTTTTTTCTTTTGAGGAATCACATGCACAGTTAGTTTAATTCTCCAGATTAATTCGCATGCAATCAATAGAATAAAGGTCAATATGCTCTCAGCAGGTGTTTCAGTGATGCATTAGTAAACAACTGGCTTTGATTTCATAATAAAATCAACTCTGAAATCCCCTTATTATTAGAAGAATTCGACAGGAATAATGGGATTTGTAGACAATATAAAAAAGATTGCGAGCCTTAATACAAACGTGTCTTGTGAAGGAATGACATTAAAACAAACTTCAGCATTCAGCCACTATTCATCAATTATAATAAACAGCTTCTTTCATTAGAACAATACACTTTATCTCTACAGCGTATTTTAATTATTTACTTATTGTTGTTGCGAAGGATATCTGGAAGGCAAAACAAGCACAAGTAAAATTAATAGTTGGTTCACTTTACTCAACAAAAGCAATTAAGAGTTTAATTATCATTTGTACCTTTCATAATTTAAGCTTCTGTACTTCAACTTAAGTTAAGTTGAGGAAGTATCCTGTCGTATTCAAGACTTTTACTATTCAAGGAGTATTTTCAGACCCTAGTATTTGTACTTCTTCTCCTGAAGTATAACAGTACTCTGGACACTACAGTTGTCTTGCCCTAACATCAGAAGCACAGCCTTCGGGCCTCTTCCTGTACCCTACAGCCTACAGCAACACAATAAAACATGTCTTTGAGTTGAAAGTGCTTGTTGGGTCATTCGGTCCACTGCCCCGTCCAGTAAAAAGTCTTTATGGAGCCAAAAACACACATTTCCTCTGAGGGATGTTCATCACAGCCTCCTGGGCCCTGAAGACAGAGAGATATTAAACCCAGAGGCAAAAGAAACCCAAGCTTTACACCTGGTGAAGCTCTACCGAGCAGAAGATGAACTGAAACCAAGACTCTTCACCTATCGAGGCCTTCTAAAACACACACAGTGATTTAAAAGATATGATTTTGAAAAACAAAGCTATCAATGACCCTAAAGGTATGATGAACATTGTCATGCATTACAGCAGCTCCATTTGCAACGTGAAAAGATTAAAGGGGCCTGAAACGCCTCCATTGGATTCCTTTGTTTACTTCAAGGTTCTTTATTGTCAAGCTAACAGAGCTACAGAATAATTATGTCGTTGAAAATCTTAGGTCACAGGCTTCTCCAACAATGCAACACAATAATACAGATAAGCAGACAATATTAAAACAATATTAAAAATATACTATATTAAAAGTAATACAAAAAGAAAATAGTTTTAAAAAAGTGAAGGAAAAAAAAGGAGATACTTCCGTAACATAGTGACATCACCATGTAACATGTGGGCTTCTATTGGCTCTCCAACATATGGGGCGAAGCCTGCGAGCTAGTTCAGGCAGTCAACTCGAGCACCAATCAGACATTACCACGTGACGCCAGGTCTTCCTGCCTCTGCCTCGCTATGCTGCCACTGCTGTGTTCACGTGCTATTGCTGCGTTAATGTTCCTGCTGCTGTGTTTCATGTTGCTGCTGCCCGCCTGCCCCACCTCGACCCCAGCTTCCACCCCCCACCACCTCAGCTTCCACCCCAGCACCACCCCAGCTTCCACCCCAGCTTCCACCCCAGCTTCCAACCCAGCTTCCACCCCAGCTTCCACCCCAGCTCCCACCCCAGCTTCCACCCCAGCTTCCACCCCAGCTTCCAACCCAGCTTCCACCCCAGCTTCCACCCCAGCTTCCACCCCAGCTTCCACCCCAGTTCCACCCCAGCTTCCACCCCAGCTTCCACCCCAGCTCCATCCCCCACCACCCCAGCTCCACCCCAGCTTCCACCCCCCACCACCCCAGCTTACACCCCAGCTTCCACCCCAGCTTCCACCCCAGCTTCCACCCCAGCTTCCAGCCCAGCTTCCACCCCAGCTTCCATCCCAGCTCCACCCCACCACCACCACCACCCCAGCTTCCACCCCAGCTTCCACCCCAGCTCCACCCCACCACCACCACCCCAGCTTCCATCCCAGCTTCCACCCCAGCTCCACCCCAGCTCCACCTCAGCTTCCACCTCAGCTTCCACCTCAGCTTCCACCCCAGCTTCCACCCCAGCTTCCACCCCAGCTTCCACCCCAGCTTCCATCCCAGCTCCACCCCACCACCACCCCAGCTTTCACCCCAGCTCCACCCCAGCTTCCATCCCAGCTCCACCCCACCAACACCCCAGCTTCCACCCCACCACCAACCCAGCTTCCATCCCAGCTCCACCTCAGCTTCCACCACCCCAGCTTTCCCCCCAGCTCCACCTCAGCTTCCACCCCAGCTTCCACCCCACCACCACCCCAGCTTCCACCTGTAGGCTCGGGGGATAGTTATCTAATCATCACTAAATGTTCTTTGCAAATCTGTGGAGTGATGAGGCCCGAGCCTAGACGCCAAACTCAAACTATATGCTGCTGCTAATAAACATATTAAGAAACACGTGAGTTGTCTGACTGAAATGTGGATATTCATTCCCTGATCATTCAATTGCTTGATGAAAAGACATTGAATCAACGATTTGAACTCATTTATCAAGCAGAAAACACGAAATGTTCACTGTTGTCAGCCTTAATCCTGGAGACACATATGTGATAAAACTAGAGTTTGTCGTTTTTTTTTGCCGACTTCTTAACTTTGACCTCACCATACCTGCAGCACCTGTTGGGGTGCGTCCACTTTTGGTTTTTACCTTGTTTATAACCAGACAGATGCTTGTGCTTCCTGTTCTGTGAGGTTTCATTGTGTGAGAAAAGGTTCCCAGATATAAAAACACTTGCCACAGCTCAAGTGATTTGAAAGCTTTCCATCTCAAGCACCGTGCCCAAAGAGACGAGAGTCCAAACAGCTCAGTCAGAGTTGAAGTAGAAATACTGAAGAAATATCCCTAACCTGAGCCAGTGCGGGAACAATCACATGGTTTGATGGAGAAACCAGCTCCTGATGAGGCGGGGAGACATCCTAACATACACAGAGCAAGCATGCTGTCCACTTCTTCATCCTTTAACCTGCTTAAAATCAGTCTGACCTGATGAAACAATGAACCTGCAGTGAACCACATTAGAGGCAGCAAGACAGGAAGTGACATCACACTAGATCATGGGTTTTTCAAAGTGTGGGAAGGTGAGCCTCCCCTCAAAGAACATAAGAATGGCTGCGCCCCCCCTCCCAATTTGTATTGCTATTATTATTATTATTATTATTATTATTATTATTATTATTATTATTATTATTAATGTTGTTGTTGTTGCTATAATGCAGGGGTATTCAATTGCATTTCAAAGAGGTCCAGTAAGAGAACATGTCATTAAATGCTCTGTTTTCACTGTCTACCTTTCTCTTTTTTGAGCACGCCATTTGAAATGACTCCGAGTGTTTCTCTCCTCTTGTCTCGTCTCTGTGTTTGAATCTATCGTGCTGACTCACTGACTGCACCGATTTGATTGGCTGAGTAGCGTCACCTCCTTAAAACATAAACAACTTTTTAAAACCTTTTCAACATGGTGGATAAATCCTTATACGCTCCCGGCAACAGACTGAACGTCAACTTTGCCTCCTCATTACACTCACCCCTACTTCAGTGGGAACAATGAGTCTGCGTCTTTGATGCGGGGATGCAATGTAGACAGGAATAAACGCAGATCCTCCTCTGGCTGCAGCCTTGACCGGTAGGCTACTTGCTTTTGATCAAAGTAAGAATTATTCAAATTAAAATAAAGGGCGGTGCCGGTGTTACAGTATAAGTTGAGTCATGACAACTGGCGACATTCTATTATTTTCGTCATAGGAATCCGGGGCGTGTACATTGAGGACCCATTGTTGACTTACCAGGAAAGAAACATCGTTTGTCGTTTACGTTCATCTTTTGCTATATCTGCCTCCATAGGATCACTTTGATGCACATTCAGTACTCGTATGTGAGGTTGTGGGGCAGAGGCCGATATCGTGACGCTTACAGGGAGGTATCGAACATTTCAAAGTAGGTGACTGTGTGGATGCCTGTTCAAAACATTGCAAACTTCAATAAATCATTTAAATTATATATTTGTGTCCGACTTTCATTTGTTCATCGTTCTTAATGTGATGTATAGTAGCTTTGATAGCTGTCCATACCTTCAGACAGCCTAAAAGTAAAACACAAGTTGTTTATTCACAGCCTGAACGCTCATCGAGATGACTGGATCAGTCATGACAACTTGTGATCAGCTCCGATTAAATTGTGATATCAATTCTGTAGCTAACCTCCAGGGATCACGTTTATTTTATGAAATACCTGTATCCCTCTCATCAGAACACGACTCTACACTGTGCAGGAAAAACAATTACATACATGAAAATAATCTTGATGCATGGGAATTAAACACACAAACTAACAGATAAATCATCAGAAGAAGGCAGAGAGGAAGTAAATAACAAAAGGAACACGGAAGGCAGACAGAATTGCTTAGACACGGGTGTCACATGAAATTTAAAGGTTCTGGAAAGTTCCTTATACAGATTCCTCATGAGATTTTTATATCTCATGAAGTCCCTAAGTGACACACACTGAACAGTCTGGGGTCATGGTCCTTGTCATTTGCTTTTGTCTTCCCATAACAACATGTCCAAGATGTCCATGTGTCAGGCTAAAACATGTGACAGAACTAGCTAGATTTGGAAAGGTTTTTTGTTGCTAAAGTTAATATTCAAGCCATTTAAGAATAAAAATGCTTCCATGACATGTCATTTGTTAAACATTAAGCTGTCTTCGGCTCTTTTCTGCTGTAACAAATGTAAATTTCCCCTCTGTGGGACAAATAAAGGTATTCTGATTCTGATTACATTTAACCTGTTATGGAAACATTTGTTGATGAAATTGATATGAAACAAATGCCATAAATGACACATGGTGTCACATCGGGACTTTAACCCTAAACATTCACAGTAAACCCGGAGTGACATATATGCACAATTAGAAATATGAGTATGGTCTGGTCAGTTAATTTAGCTGATTCAATTATATTTAGTTAACATATGCTTTATTCTTCAATTCATAGTATGTTCAAACAAATGCAAACCAAAACATCATCCTTGTTAATTAAGTTATAAATAAGAGTTACTTTACCATTAAAGCCCAGATATTTGACACTAGGGGGGGTTACTTGTCAGAAATGTGTCTATTTAGTCTAAATGACGTTCCCCTTAATTTCCCCAGAAGTAGAAATGGGTCCGGGTTCTTATGGGTTAAACGTATAGGCTTAAAGGCATAATAGAACTACCGTATTATATGTATTCAACTTGTGCCCCGCTGGACTTATTTTTCTGTGGTTTACCGTTACTGTGACATATCAATATAGCCACGGAAGATAGTTTGTGTGTTTAATTCCCATGCATCAAGGTTATTTTCATGTATGTAATTGTTTTTCCTGCACAGTGTAGAGTCTTGTTGTGATGAGAGGGATACAGGTATTTCATAAAATAAACGTGATCCCTGGAGGTTAGCTACAGAATTGATATCACAATTTAATCGGAGCTGATCACAAGTTGTCATGACTGATCCAGTCATCTCGATGAGCGTTCAGGCTGTGAATAAACAACTTGTGTTTTACTTTTAGGCTGTCTGAAGGTATGGACAGCTATCAAAGCTACTATACATCACATTAAGAACGATGAACAAATGAAAGTCGGACACAAATATATAATTTAAATGATTTATTGAAGTTTGCAATGTTTTGAACAGGCATCCACACAGTCACCTACTTTGAAATGTTCGATACCTCCCTGTAAGCGTCACGATATCGGCCTCTGCCCCACAACCTCACATACGAGTACTGAATGTGCAGCAAATGGATCTTAGGAAGGCAGATATAGCAAAAGATGAACGTAAACGACAAACGATGTTTCTTTCCTGGTAAGTCAACAATGGGTCCTCAATGTACACGCCCCGGATTCCGATGACGAAAATAATAGTATATCGCCAGTTGTCATGACTCAACTTATACTGTAACACCGGCGGTCAACGGCCCGCTGACGACCGGCCGTTCTGTGATTCTCCAGAACACACAGATGGCCAGTCCGCCGCTGCCAGGACCGGTCCATGGAAATCCTAGCTTCAGATAATCGTGGTCATACTTCCTCCGTTTTCTGCCGGACGCTGTCTCCTCTCTCACTTTAGGTAACTTCACTAAACATCGATCCATGTTGCCGCTCGCATAAAGTTAGCTGAAGTGAGCTAGCTAGATTTCACTGTTTCTCGTTATTTTTTTCTCACGCTGCGCCTCCCCTGAAGCTCTGTGTGACGCCTCACACTTTGAAAACCGCTGCACTAGATCAAACCACCTGAGCGGGGGGTGGGGGGTTAAGCCAACTGAAAGGCCTGGAGTCAAAGAGATCAGGTCCTGCTCTTACTATGTATTTTCAATGCCAATATTATTCATCCAAAAGAAATAATCTTTCAAAGGCATTAAAAGACTGAAAAAAGCTGCTTGGGTAATTATTGAATACCTACTCAATAGTATTTGGTAGAGCCACCTCTTGCTGCGATATCAAATCAGAAGTCTATTAGTGTCCACCCGCGTCAGTTAATGGTCTGAAAACACTTTTTCAGATTTAGATGGAAAGGAGACTGAAGTTGAAATCTGAAGTCTCTCCCAAGCTTGAGTTTCTAAGCAGACTGAAGCAAGGTTTTTTTGGCAGTTTCTCCCTGTATGTTGCTCCAACCATTCTTTGTTCAATGTTGACTAAATGCCCAGTCCCTGCTGAACATGAAGCACGTCTACAGTATGACGCAACATCTGGAAACATTGTTCAATCACATGTTAGGCAGGTCACCTGTTGCTGTCGGTCAATCAGTAAATCACATTGGTTTCAACTTTATTCAATATTTTTTGGATGGATTGAGTTCCAAAAGCCCCAGAAGATGGATGCTACCAACTCTGATGATGCCTTGACTTCATTAGGGGACCTGGACATCGGGCAATATTTTCCAATCACATTTTAGTGCTCGTTACCTGTTGTTTTCGGTTATTCAGTACATCACATTGGTGTAGACTGAAATATCTCAAATTTTGGAGTTATTTCTTGGAAACATTGACTTCCAAGATCCCCAGAGGATGGGACCTACCAACTCTGGTGATCCCTTGACATTTCATTTTATGCCTCTAGCACTTCTCCTGGAAAACATCTCAACTCCTACACGATGGATCGCTATAAGATGTTCAGGGACCTCAATTATAAAGGGATATACGCTCAAAAAATGGCATACGGCAGTTTCTACGCAATGTTTGCGATTTATAAAATACTAACTTGACGGGAAAACGTGCGGTCCTCCACGCAAACTCTAACCAATGCGTACGCACTAAGCACAAAAACGGGAAGGACGAGAAACTGCGACACCGTTGGCAGAAGGAAGAATGGAGAGAAATATGTGGAAATAATATCATAAATAAAATGTTACCTCTCATTTATCATATATGAAGAATTCATTTTCAAACATTGATTAAAGCCAATCTTAAAATGATTTAACAAACGCCTGTTTGAGACTCCTCAGTGCACAAAAAAACATAACTTGGAGAAATCAATAAATACGGATATGTTATTTAAAACCAGCTCGAATATGTTGTGTTAATGTTATGAAATGTTTTCTCATAAATGATGCGGTAAGCAGAACAGAATTACGTCTAAACTGACGCCGTTTTGCATTTCTATAGGTTGTAGATACGAGCATTGTTTTATATATGTTTAATCGTGTTTTATGCCGTTTGCCAAGACTTGATAAGTCGCTCGTAAAACACAGGAGGTATGGAAACTAAGAACACCATATGTGGTAAATTGTACAGCTAATATAACACAACACATTAGTTGTATTTCCTGTAACTGGTGGATATAGAGTTGCTGCGGAGGGGGGGGGGGGGGGGAGACGCTGCGCACAGCTGATCGACAGCTGGGACACAAACCACCAAATACAAACACATAATTCAGATCCAGTCGTCATGACTCCCCTCCGGAGGGATTCCTCGATCATTTCTTACAGTTTCTCATCAAGGGGGGGGGTCTCCTGTCCCCGGTACAAACACACTGCCTGAGGAAGGCTATGTGTATTTTTTTGTCATTAACCTTTTTCGGACCACTTATTTATTTATTTTGGTGACGATCCGAGCTCCATGCTGCATTCATTCTGGTTCAAACTGCATCCACCAAACAATATGATTTATCTCGACCTCCCCAAAATAATCAAAATCTGACACGGTGTGAGATGTTTTTTTTAGCTGTTCTTTCGTCATTTCCTGCGATCTTCTCCATGCAGTCAGTCAAAATGAATGAATGAAAGGGCGTTTCTTTGACTATTTATAGGCAAATATGGGCGTTACGTGAAGCCCGCAAAAGCTGCACTGCATTTCGAGGTACGCAATGTTTGGTGAATCGGAAAGTGGCGGAAAATGTATGGACCTATTTTTCGGATTTCTACTACGTAAGCAACCTTCCCACATGAATCCTACGCACGGCGTTATACATGAGGCCCCAGATCTTTATGGTTTCTCGGTGGTGACCTCCTGACCGTCAAACACTCCTGCAGAGTACTATATAGTATAACGTAAGTAAGCTATGTGACTAAATTGGGTCCAGCCAGTTTGATAATCAAATTGAAGTGGATTGATCAAACTGATTTGGTACGTTTTATATAAAAAAACGAAGAAAATAAACCCAAGAATAGCCCCCTACTCAGAGCTTTTGTTGCAAAGTATAATAATAGACAAAATGACACACTGAGAACAAATTGCAGTAGAAAACAAAACAATCATAACAAATGCTGAACGGCACCGAGCAATTTGTTGCTGGAGTCAAACAAACAGAGGTTATATTTTAACCGGTAAGTGGCTGCCGCTCTGATTTCACAAATAACTATGACAACTCAAAGAGAAAGGAGTCGTGACTGAATGGAAGTTAAGTTGGAGCGAAAAAAACAAGCACCTTTGTGACAGAAATGTATTAAATTAAAACAATGTCTGCTTTCAAGTTGTTTTCAGAAACGGTGACAAAAGGGGACATGTTTCAGAACAATTGATTAAAACATAAAAAACAAACAAGCACATACAAGAGCAGCAGGACAACACCATGGTTTAGGTAAACTGTTAGTCTTATATCAAATAGGACGATGATCCATACATATCTCTCAATGTTGATGCTACTTTGTTCACTTTATAAGGTGGTGAGTGAACAAACCTCTACAACACTTTGAATAAAAGTATTTAAAGTGGTACGTAATTTCCATCTCTATTCACTGCCATGGCCTTTAAATACAAATCCAATGAGATTAGCATTATTAAGCCAGAAATGACCATATTGACAGAAGAGGTTGGAGGTAGGACAGAGACGCAAGCTAATAACGAGCTAATATATAATATGACTATAATTACTGTTATTCGTTAGGAAACTCATTTTGTTCTCCAATTTCTACAGTGACGTCATGGGCACTTTTCTGAAGAGTTGAGATATTTTCAACTCGAAGCGGACGTACTAATATATAGGCAGAGTGCTCGGAAGAAAAAAAAGTTGGGCAAAGTGCTTTTTATCGGGCTGGCCACTTCAGACGGCATGCACTCAGTTTTTTTTCATATTTTCATTTAAATCGATTGGAAAATGACGCTGGCACTAAAACCCCCCCAAAAATCTCCGCTTAACCAAGTGCAAGAGTCAGGATGGAGTCCCACAAATCCCGCCTCGTTGTGTTTCCTTCCAAATCAAAATTGGCATGACAAATTGGTCGTGTAAGAATGTGTTTCCAAGGACAAGCTGATATATATAATTATAGTGACTGTATTTAATGATTTTATGATAAAATAGGGGGCCTGGTTTGATTGCGAGGGGCTTTTTGTAAGCCCTTTACAGGTGGCCTAATTTCCTGAGTGCCCTTAAGGGTCGCCATTACCTCAAGAGTTTATGCGTCTGCTATTTCCTGCTTCTGATAATCTCACAATCAATAAATCACTCCTAATCACTTCACCTGTGGAGGTTTGCTTTGTGGAACATCTTTCTAATCTTAACGGCCTCTGGGGTAGATGCTAAACAGCCAATCTGAGGATAACATGTGAGTGATAACAAGGACAAGAGCTCATTAGATTAGGATCAAACGACGAGGCAAATAATGCAGCCGCCGTGCTCATGTAATGGATAAATACAGTTTCAGGATACTGCCGCTTTACCCTTTTTAAACTGGCAAGGTTAACACATAAAGGCAAGAGCGCATCACTGACCTTTTCATTACTGTAGACAAAACACCAAGGACACTCACGGCGAAATGACTCCGGCTTTATTAAGTGCTGCCATTTGGAGTCAGTTAGCTTGTAATGAATTGCATTTCTTTCCATCGTAGTTATTTGAGGATATTGAGTAATGGGTCCATAACAGAGCAACGAATGCACATTACGCATGAACTCAGATTTTATGTGACTGATATCTCGCCTCGGGTCTTAATCAATAGTGGCATCACCTTTACTTATTTAAGGTGTTGGCTCATTATGTACTGCACTTGAGCTGTAATGAGAGCCTGAGGTGAAAATGTAATTAAAAAGATAATATCTTCCTCAAGTCATCTATTGAATGCCGAATATTATGGGTGTGTTAATGTCCAAAGTACAGCTTGACTCATGTTGAGCATTACATATGAATTGTAGGAATACACGTTTCCATGACAGATAGCTTGCCCCAAATCTGCTTTGTTGGGAATCAATACTTTGATTTATTTAAGATGTTAGTTAAAAAAAGTTTCACTGCGCAGGAAAGCAGAGATTGATTTCCAGAATATAAACCCTGTCGAATGTATTCAGGCTTTCACGGTGCTCCGCAAGGTATTACCCTATATTTGTGTTAATTAGGAGCGCCTGCTTTATACTACGTGTTCACACTGGTTTATGCATGTGGTAAAGATTTCATGACATCGACCCCTGCCAAGGTTCACTTTAGATAGAAAAAGGAGCTTTCACCAAGGAAGACAAGATATTTTAAAAAGTTTTAAAAAGTTTTAAGATTTAAACTGATCATCTGAATGGGATGGTGTATATTTAACAAAGAAGATTAGGGCCACATGTGAAAAATGTTTGAGATCCGACCAATACTATATACTCTATACCTTATAGCCCAACATTAGCCACCTTTAGCTTAGCGGTGGTGACGTGAAGTCATGTGACCGTGCTGTAGTTCCTTTATAGCCCAACATTAGCCACCTTTAGCTTAGCGGTGGTGACGTGAAATCATGTGACCGTGCTGTAGTTTCTTTATAGCCCAACATTAACCGCCTTTAGCTTAGCGGTGGTGACGTGAAGTCATGTGACCGTGCTGTAGTTCCTTTATAGCCCAATATTAGCCACCTTTAGCTTAGTGGTGGTGACGTGAAGTCATGTGACCGTGCTGTAGTTTATTTATAGCCCAACATTAACCGCCTTTAGCTTAGCGGTGGTGACGTGAAGTCATGTGACCGTGCTGTAGTTCCTTTATAGCCCAATATTAGCCACCTTTAGCTTAGCGGTGGTGACGTGAAGTAATGTGACCGTGCTGTAGTTCCTTTATATCCCAACATTAGCCACCTTTAGCTTAGCGGTGGTGATGTGAAGTCATGTGACCGTGCTGTACTTCCTTTATAGCCCAACATTAGCCACCGTTAGCTCAGCGGTGGTGACGTGAAGTAATGTGACCGTGCTGTAGTTCCTTTATAGCCCAACATTAGCCGCCTTTAGCTTAGTGGTGGTGACGTGAAGTCATGTGACCGTGCTGTAGTTCCTTTATAGCCCAACATTAGCCACCGTTAGCTTAGTGGTGGTGACGTGAAGTCATGTGACCGTGATGTAGTTCCTTTGTAGCCTAACGTTAGCTTTTTACTACAAAAAATCACAAAGAGGTTTTAATATGTGGAGATTATCCCTGCATGTGTAAGTGTCATAAACGTTTGTTTGACACAGAGATTATTTTCTGCAATAACCCAAAATCCAATGGGAAAATACCATTGGATTTTGGTGGAGGGAACCAGGGAGATGCTAATTCCTGGCACGGCGACATTTCCTCTACAAAGCTGTTGTGCATCGTCATAAAACATTAACATTTAGAGTAAAAAACAATACCAACACTGATTATTTTGGACATTAATATCTTTTCTTTTTTATTAAGACAAGAACTCTTCATTGTTTTTGTAAAAATGTCTATTTATGAACCAATACAAAATGTGTATGGGAATGTGGAACTCCTTTTTCTCCATTAATACACATTAACATTTCCCAAGAACAGCAGAGAGACATAAAGGAATCAATCTAAAAACAATGACTGGTGACACTATCAGAACTTTTTCGGGATTCAAACGTGCTTCCAAAGGCGGTGGTGCGAGGATAGTGACAGAAGAAGAAGAAGTAGAAGTAGTAGAAGTACAGCCACAACAAGTTTTCTGATCCTGCTTCATTCCAATAAACAGTGTACTCTTTATGACCTATGTCAACACAAAGCAATACTCAACACATCTTTTACAGTGCACCAAATATTAAGAAAAATACAGGAAACATGTACAACATATATGCAAAATACCACCAAATGTTTGCCTCTTGGATCTAAAATAACATGTTGCACTTGATGAGGATGCATTGTACTTGCTTTTATGTGATTTGGTGGGGCCTAAAACTTTGCATTCTACCTGAGATGCAGTCACATCATTTAGCAACGCATGAACCAGAGACAGGACAAATTCATTTAATGTGGAGAAACTACACTGTGAGACCTTTTTTATATCCCACTTTACTGGGAATTTAATATAAAATAAAATGACACATACAGTAGCCTAAACTATCATTATGCTAATTCATCCAAATTGAATCGTCATCTTTCCTGAATATCTACTTGAATGTTGTTTTTTTTGTAACTTTTTGTAAATGAATGGTTGGTCAAACATTTGGAGAAACACTCCTGATCCTACCAGAAAAAAAAAATGGAACAAAGTAAATATTAATTCCTTATGGTGCGTTCACACTGGATAACATGTCAAGTCAACGTTAGCTTAGCCTAGCCTGAATGGTCCAAACTCTATTCAGAACACAAAGATGTTTAAAGTGTTTGCCTGCCTTCTTGTGGAAAAACTTGCTTAAGCATTAATTCATGGATTTAGTAATTTATATCCGTATTTACTACGGCGAAATATGTTCAATTTGTTGTTGGTATCTACATTGACTTAAGCCCCGCCTCCTCGCCAGCACGTCTAGTTGGAGTAAACACAAATTACGCCGTGGTTAAACTCAAATCTCCACTACACATCCGGTGTGAACGCACCCTTCAGGAAGAAGACAATATTCAGATCTATTTATTCATTGGTAAGACATATTTTGAAGTTTGATTGAAAATGGAAGCAGCCACCGAAGCGAAATAGCGCTCGCTGTAAAATACAAATCACACAATCTCAGTCCTACACGTGAAGTGGCATCTGCTCTGTGATTCATAAATGAACGATAACAAGTCAGTTAATAGTTTGATCAGACATCAGACTGGAAAACATCAAAACCTAATCAGAAACCCTTCCCCCACCCCAAACCCATCCAAACACAAAACAGCAGTGTCATCAGCATACAGTGTGAACTTAGTGGTAATTCCTTTTACGAGTACAGAATTTAAATTAAATCACGTTTTTAACAGAGGCATGTAGAGTTTTGGACACTCCTGTAGTCCCCCTATATCTAATAGAAAACAGCTCCCACCAATCACTACGGCTGCATGATAAAATATCAAACAAATTTAAGAAAATGCACAGATTTTCAGGCGATTATCTAATGCACTTCACAAGAAACCTCTTCACCTCCCTTTGTACGACCCCATGTCTTAATACGGAAAGCCTTCATGCATGAGAATGATATATTAAAGCTATCACGTTGTTAATGTTTGTTGCACATTGGGAAACTCCAATCAAACATGGCAATTGAGACTTTTAAGTGTCCACACAGCAAGAAATACCATAACCTCGTACTGGTAAGTGACATACTCGTGACAAATGTTTCATCACTAGATATGATTGGTATTGACGGATTTCTATCTACAGATTTGATATGGTTTATCCTATAGAGTGGTGCAGTCACGAAGTAACTTTGTGGGAAGGTGCCGAAGTTAGCATCGCAAGGGTTCCCTCGACAAAAAGCCAATTGTTTTTTCCCATTGGATTTAGGTATTTAGCAAAAAGGATGATCTGTGGCAGACAAACGTTTGTAACTTAGACGTTTTGTTCAAAAGGAAAATCTCACTTCTGAGTAATTCCTGACGTCTGAATTTGGTTTCTTCGTGGTCAAAAGTTTATGATTTGAAATAAAAAATGAAATGTCCAAGCCATCATTGGAGGCCATCTTGAAAATGCCGCCATCTTTTCAATTTTTTGTCGTCTCATTTAGACACTTGTTGGCAACCGCTGTTTTTAAATCAACAAGTTGGGTATTTACTGACAATTATTTTTCATAGAGGTAAAATCTCTTCAGCTTGTATTAACCACCAGACGTAGTTGTAAAATGCTAACTCATTACCAGGTTTTAGGACTCATTCCTACACCACTCTAAAGATGCTAGCTTTTAAACGTTGAAGAACAAAACATTCATAAATGGTTGCAGCCACTGTTGGGTTTGATGATATGTTTATCGTTTTAAATGGTTTTTACAATGACACGAAAAGCCTGATCCAAGCTCTGACGGTGCAAACCTTGATCATTTGGAGAGTCATTATGCACGCTTCTTGCTGTGTGAACACATAATTAAGACAAACAATGCCATGAACACACCCTCGTTGCCATGTTAAGAAGCCAGTGCATTAATGCAACCATGGTTTACGACCTCGGAGCTCAACCTGTGTATTAATTTCCATCAAAATAATTAATTACTTTTTGCATTCCTCAGTGCTCCAGAGAAACACCTAGTGCTGCAGATAGCTGTAACAATCTCTCAGAAGTGGATACAAGCTCCAACATGTCAATTGTCATCCCTCTGGGGTCATTCATTTAAAAAAGCCACTTGAATTTTCAAAGTTGCGACCGTTTTCCAAGATGGCCGCCATTTCCAGCCAAGTGAACTGGATACATTTTGGTGATTTTGGGATTGAATGATATGTTATTGCCAATAGGGGAGTCAAATTGATTAATAAAAAACTTCTTCAGAGCTTTTTTCTGTCATTTTATATTCATTATGTTAAAATGTGGGGCTTATTAGAAAGCATCTGGGACACTAAACAACACTAATACCAGTATTTTATGTTAGCAAAACTAGTTAGCCCACAATGAACACCATTATGTCACCAGTACTACTACACTTCTACACGCACAAATCAACCATCTCCACTACCACGCATGTTGGGCTACTCAGTTTTCCATTGGCAGATTACGTTGATGTTATGGCTTAGAAATGGTAAAAATAAACTTTTGTATAATTCATGACGTCTGAATTTGGTTTCTTTGTGGTCAAAATGTTATGATTTGAGACCAAGATTCTTAATACAGGGCAAGTGAAAGTGATTTTTATGGCAACAAAAAATGACATTTCCAAGCCATCATTGAAAATGCCGCCATCTTGGATTTTTGAGTGGCCAATTTTACTACTTGTTTCCACTTTTGAAGGATGTCCCTGGTATATTCAATTATCAGCAGCACTAAGAGAACCTTATTCACTTCTGGCAGGTGATACATAGATAGAGAAGCAAAAATAAACGAGTTTTAGCACGTACAAACATGCAGAAAACGATCAACCGTTTACGTACTCAAGCTGCTGCATTTAAAGCAAAATGTATGTCGAGATGGAAGTGGAAAGACTGGCCTGTCTCTTCAGTGTGAAGACATGAACTCTCCCAAACACAATGAGTGTGACAAGATGAAATCCACACATTGTAATTCTAGTAAAAAATATTTCTTAGTAAGGATTAGTGTAATATACAGCTGTGATTCCATTGGCTTGATTTACATTGGATTCTGTGTAGGGAGGATGTTTTGTGAAGCTTCCTGAAATAAATTCATTTTGCCGTTTCAGTTATTTTTGTGTGTTAAAGTTATGTACAATACATCTTTTGGACAATTTTAACACCAATTTTTCCGTATTAGTGAGCCATCTTGACTGAGAGTGCGCCAAGAAAAACAATTTAAAAACCATTTGTAAGAGCAGATGGAAATCAATTGAATCTCATCATCACAACTCAATTAAAGCTGGTGCGAAAACCGATCATAGACTAAAAGAGAGGAGGAAATAAAAATATTGAAATGGCAGCACGGTGAGGAAAATATTCGCTTCAAAAGGATCACTTAAGAGATCTCCTCTGAGGTTGCAAACACCAATAAAAATCATTTCGTATTATCCTTCGCTGCCTTCTTTTTGATTATGTTTTGAGTGTGTTCAGGGGGAGAATATACAGTACACGAAACCTGTTTCTCATTATGTTCTTTGTACAATGATATGTGAAGCATTCCATGCATTTCTGGAGCTGTCGAAACTTAAATAACGAGAGAAGGGAGCAATGGCTTGAGACAAATCACAGTATACTGGAAAGAGTTTAGCAGTGTGTGAGTGCGGACACATTTAGGGGGGAAATGAATAAAGTGGCTGTGTAATTTTTACTCTCATACAAAAAGCCAACAGCACATCGATGAGGAGATGAAAGGGGGGAAATGAACACAAATCCAAAGTATGGATAGAACAAGGCACAGAATTTTCTGCAAATGGTTGAACTAAATAAAATCCGTACCAGCAGTTAGGGAGGTGTCGAATGGTGAAGCTCTCTACAGTGATTTTTCTGGCAATGCACGCCAAATCCCCTCAAAACCCCTTCCTCCAACTCCGCCTCCGAAAAAAACCCTACTCCCATTTTTTGTCCTTTTTGTTTGATTTTTGATTTTTGATTTTTTTTTTTTACACACAAAACATTCCATCTACATCTGCAGACTAGACTAAACAACGGTTTGAAACCAGGCCTTCTTTCTCTCCTTGAAACCCCTCTATCCTGAACAAACTCCACCTCCATCTCCACCCTTCTTTCCCTCCACCTCTTGCCCCAGAAACAGCTCCATAAAGCGGGGCGCTGCACTGAGGGTTGGGGTCCTCTTTAGATGTAGTATTCCTTCTTTTCGTCTGAGTTGGTGTGCCCCCCCTCTGCGTTGATGATGGCTGTGTCTGCGTCCGCGGCGTCGTCTGCTCCTTTGGCTTCATGTGTGAAGTAGGTACCTGAAGAAGAGGAGGAAGAGGAAGAGGAGGAGGAAGAAGAAGGACAGCGTCAGTGACTAGGTAATATCCAGGGCTCAAAGTCAACTTTATTTTCAATCTTTCAGTTTGTGTGTAAAGACAGAGAGATCGAAATACCGTTTCCCACGATCCAAAAACAAATCGACACTACATACTGATATACACCTGAACATCTGCAGGAGAGGACTCTTTAAAGTAGAGACACTACATACTGATATACACCTGAACATCAGCAGGAGAGGACTCTTTAAAGTAGAGACACATACTGATATACACCTGAACATCTGCAGGAGAGGACTCTTTAAAGTAGAGACACTACATACTGATATACACCTGAATATCAGCAGGAGAGGACTCTTTAAAGTAGAGACACTACATACTGATATACACCTGAACATCAGCAGGAGAGGACTCTTTAAAGTAGAGACACTACAGACTGATATACACCTGAACATCAGCAGGAGAGGACTCTTTAAAGTAGAGACACTACATACTGATATACACCTGAACATCAGAAGGAGAAGACTCTTTAAAGTAGAGACACTACATACTGATATACACCTGAACATCAGCAGGAGAGGACTCTTTAAAGTAGAGACACTACATACTGATATACACCTGGACATCAGAAGGAGAAGACTCTTTAAAGTAGAGACACTACATACTGATATACACCTGAACATCAGCAGTAGAGGACTCTTTAAAGTAGAGACACTACATACTGATATACACCTGAACATCAGCAGGAGAGGACTCTTTAAAGTAGAGACACTACATACTGATATACACCTGAACATCAGCAGGAGAGGACTCTTTAAAGTAAAGACACTACATACTGATATACACCTGAACATCAGCAGTAGAGGACTCTTTAAAGTAGAGACACTACATACTGATATACACCTGAACATCAGCAGGAGAGGACTCTTTAAAGTAGAGACACTACATACTGATATACACCTGAACATCAGCAGGAGAGGACTCTTTAAAGTAGAGACACTACATACTGATATACACCTGTACATCAGCAGGAGAGGACTCTTTAAAGTAGAGACACTACATACTGATATACACCTGGACATCAGCAGGAGAGGACTCTTTAAAGTAGAAACACTACATACTGATATACACCTGAACATCAGCAGGAGAGGACTCTTTAAAGTAGAGACACTACATACTGATATACACCTGAACATCAGCAGGAGAGGACTCTTTAAAGTAGAGACACTACATACTGATATACACCTGGACATCAGCAGGAGAGGACTCTTTAAAGTAGAGACACTACATACTGATATACACCTGAACATCAGCAGGAGAGGACTCTTTAAAGTAGAGACACTACATACTGATGTACACCTGAACATCAGCAGGAGAGGACTCTTTAAAGTAGAGACACTACATACTGATATACACCTGAACATCAGCAGTAGAGGACTCTTTAAAGTAGAGACACTACATACTGATATACACCTGAACATCAGCAGGAGAGGACTCTTTAAAGTAGAGACACTACATACTGATATACACCTGAACATCAGCAGGAGAGGACTCTTTAAAGTAGAGACACTACATACTGATATACAGCTGAACATCAGCAGGAGAGGACTCTTTAAAGTAGAGACACTACATAAAAATAACCCATTACTCTCTTGCAATAGCCTACTGTGTGTAGATCATACAAAAGATTAGACCTCTTCATCCCACAGCACCTAATTAAGTAAATCCTTCGACACACGGCCATTTTATTTAACACAAACCAGCCCGCTGTAATATTCAGATTATACATCCTCCTTTCATTCAAATTGGCACGGGTTCTGAAATGATCTTGAGTGTGTCTCACACCTCCAAATTAACCTTGTCAAGTTCAGAGGAGGAAAGAAAAGGAGGCAGCGGGCCCCTTCAAACTTAATTCACCAGATGTATTCATATTGTGTCGCAGCGGAGGTTGATAACAAAGGCAAAATTCCTGATCGAAGGAGGAAGGGCACTTCAAATAGATATTTTAAAACCTACAAAAGATCCTTTGAATAGATGGAAACAAGGTGCTGCTGACCTGGGAAGTAATACATGTTTTACTACTTTTCAATGTTTTGTTTCATTCTACTTTTAAAAATCTCTACATTTGTTTAACTGCAATCATCCTCGAGTTATTATACTTCTTACTACATGTATCTGTTACTTTACAGACTCAGATTATTAGCTAATACACAATATAATATCGTAATGATGGCCCTTTTCAGAATCGTTTATACATATTCAAGATTTAAAGATTCAAAGGCTCTTACATTAGGAATGTAGAAATGGCAACGATGGCAGATGGTCTCCAACATAATCTGCACTATTCTATTCTACCGTTTCTTTATGCGCTATTTTTATTTTACTTTGCATTTTTGTATGTGTTTTATTGTTTAATGTCTTATATAACTATGTTGCATTGCCATTTCTACACTGTAGCTGCAGTGGCGATCCTAGAGTCGTGGGGGCCCTAGGCAAACATTCATTGGGGGCCCCTCGAACCAGCGTTTCATCACCCCCCCCCCTCGAACCAGCGTTTTCGTTTTTTTGAATAAACATAGAGACCACTGGAGCCTTATCAGTTTCTCTGGCTTTGCTATATATAGGTTGGTGTTTGAGTGAGATTAACCTTTTTTTATGTTATTCTTTTTACTACGGGCGACATTTCTCTTTGTTTGAATTCAACAGACTCTGCAATGGAAGCCATACATGTAGAGATTGAGATTCAAGAAAAGTTTGAAGTGGTCTCTTAATTTGTTCCAGAGCTGTATTTGATTCTGAACAGAGCCATTACGCAAAATAAGTACTTTTGGTACTATTTGGTACAGTCCATTAACAAAGGCACAATTACATTTGGTTTCTAAATAAAATGTCATCTTGCTCTAAACAAATACTATACCTATATTTTATTCTACTGAATGCAGAATCACACATCTGATAATTTATTAATTTGAACATGTATTTGAGTAGCTTTTAAAAGCAAACAAATGTGTTGTTATTATCATCATCATCATTATTAGTATTATAACTATCTATCTATTATTATTATTATTTATTATCATCATCATTATTCCTATCACAGGGTATACGCAGGAATCCTGAAGTCAAATGTAAGACCCTTTTGAAGACCCTTTCCATTCATTTTAAGACCTCATCTCCACTTGGAGTTCTAACCGGTTACCTTGGCGACACACTTTACCTCACATTGACTATATACAGTATTGATTGTCCTTCCTCCTTATCTTCAAACCATTTGCTGTATTTTTGGAACTTTTAAGTATTTTTGGAATTTACGGTATTTTTGGAACTTTAAGTATATTTGAAACTTTAAATATTTTTAGAACTTTAAGTATTTTTGGAACTTTAAGTATTTTTGGAATTTACGGTATTTTTGGAACTTTAAGTATATTTGGATCTTTGAACCCTTTCCATACATTTTAAGACCTCATCGCCACTGAGTTCTAACCGGTTACCTTGGCGACACACTTTACCTCACATTGACTATATACAGTATTGATTGACCTTCCTCCTTATCTTCCAACCATTTGTGGTATTTTTGGAACTTTAAGTATTTTTGGAACTTTAGGTATTTTTGGAATTTACGGTATTTTTGGATCTTTAAGTATTTTTTGAACTTTAAGTATTTTTTGAACTTTAAGTATATTTGGAACATTTTGAACTTTAAGTATATTTGGATCTTTGAACCCTTTCCATACATTTTAAGACCTCATCGCCACTTTGAGTTCTAACCGGTTACCTTGGCGACACACTTTACCTCACATTGACTATACACAGTATTGATTGTCCTTCCTCCTTATCTTCCAGCCATTTGGACGCAGACTTGCATTTCCCCATAACGATGTCGTTTAACAAACGATGTTGTTTAATAACCGGCGTAAACGGACCTTCGCGTGCTATCAAGCAGTGAGCGTGCGATGTCCTGTTCAGATGACGTCAAACCCAACGGGATGCCATAAATAAACTACACAGAATCACACTACACACCTACGCAATGATTACATTCAGGCAGACTGTAGAATACAACCTCTTTGGACAATTTATATACTTATTGAAGACAAGCAACAAAATGTAACACCTTGGAAAATGCCCTTTAATACTTTTTAATAGCCTTCATTGTCTTTTTAAGACCCTACGGACACGCTGCTATCATTATTATTTAATGTGTATTATAATGTTTCTCTGAGGTCAATCTGGTGTATGTACTGCATTAAATGGCCGTGCGTTGGATGTTGAACTTCTGAAGAAAGTGCGTTCAGTTATAAATAAAGCTTTGTGCAGCTTTCACACAGACTCCTGTAGATAATGAGCCTTACTCCAGTTTAACGCAGTGTGTTTCAGAGCCGCCCGTCTCCTTTCTGATCATCTGACTGAAGACCACCATCACATAGTATCCCACACCTTTAAACAGCCTCATTTACAGTGCTTCCCCTGCAAAGCGCCGCATGCATACGAGCCATTTCCTTCCCGTGTAAGAAATATCAAAGTGTGAAATTTGTTATAGATTATAATCATTTCTGTGTTATGAGGACAGCATACAGATGGTGTTATGTATTCAGCAGGACGGCGTGTCATTTCACTCACCAGCAGCAACACTTTATCAAAAGCCTCTCTGTTATTAGTGAAGGATGTAGTCGAAGGTTTTTAAATATATTTTTCCAAAGTGAAGCGGCTTCAGCTAATAAGCTTTATAGGAACAATCTGTGTTTAAGAGGTACGCTGCGGAGTAGTTGTTCTGAATCGTATACATCGACAGTTATTCAATATGTGCTTTTATTCATAACATACTTTCAGGTAAAGGGAATATTCCTGAGCATTTCAAGAGGTACTAAATGGTTCAAGAAATGCATTTAACACCATTTAACAATGTGTTAAAACAGTTGTTTCCATATATACAAGCATCAGTTCACATTCCTTTCTTTGTTTCACATGTTTTGAGAAGCTGTTCTTAAAGTTTGCCATCATTATTAAATTCAAGCGTTTGTTTGTTTATATATTAAGTCAGCTGAAAGCAATGCTGGGAGATCTACTGTTTGTGTGTTTATTCTGTGTGCAGTGATAATGTTACTCATAACTATCTGTACCTATATGTTTTGTTCCTGTATTTCAGTTTCAAAAAAAAGATAACTTGGGTAAATCAAGCAGTAAATCCCGTGTTCATTCGAGGACAGGCAGAGTAGAAACTGCAGATTTCTATAATACGGTATTACGGTCTGCAATAGTATGGTTTGTGTTTGCTGGTCATTTAGGGCAGTTCATGTGTGTTATTGAGTCAAGTCGTTGCTGTTTAACCATCTGTACACGATAACTTTTCCAGCTACTGTCCATACTTGTATTTGCTGTGAACATTATTCGTCCCCATGCAGCTGTACTTTAATAAAAGCCTTCTTTATGAAGCTGATATAAATAAATATATATATTTACGGCTCAGTACCTTTGTGTCTTGCGAAGTAGCGTCCCAGCACGATGAGTAGACAGAGCATGGCGAACACCACCACGGCCACGACCCCCCCGATCACCGCGTGGTCCACCGTCCTCGGAGCGCCCTCTCCAGCCCGGGAGTCTGAGGAGGAGGAAGGAGAAACTTAGATTCAAACATTCATTGAAGGTCAAAGGGATCAGGGTGTAGGTGTCGTGCAGGCAGAGGTGGGAAGTAGTGGAGTACAAATACTTCGTTACTGCACTTAAGTACATGTTTCTGGTATCAGTACTTTACTCCACTACTTATTTTTCTGACGACTTTTTACTTTGACTTCTTACATGTTGAACTCAAATACCTGTACTTTCTACTTCTTACATTTTGAACCCAAATACCTGTACTTTCTACTTCTCACATGTTGAACACAAATACCTGTACTTTCTACTTCTTACATGTTGAACACAAATACCTGTACTTTCTACTTCTTACATGTTGAACACAAATACCTGTACTTTCTACTTCTTATATTTTGAACTCAAATACCTGTACTTTCTACTTCTTACATGTTGAAAACAAATACCTGTACTTTCTACTTCTTACATGTTGAACACAAATACCTGTACTTTCTACTTCTTACATGTTGAACACAAATACCTGTACTTTCTACTTCTTACATGTTGAACACAAATACCTGTACTTTCTACTTCTTACATGTTGAACTCAAATACCTGTACTTTCTACTTCTTACATGTTGAACACAAATACCTGTACTTTCTACTTCTTACATGTTGAACTCAAAAACCTGTACTTTCTATTTCTTACATGTTGAACTCAAAAACCTGTACTTTCTACTTCTTACATGTTGAACTCAAATACCTGTACTTTCTACTTCTTATATTTTGAACTCAAATACCTGTACTTTCTACTTCTTACATGTTGAACACAAATACCTGTACTTTCTACTTCTTACATGTTGAACCCAAATACCTGTACTTTCTACTTCTTACATGTTGAACCCAAATACCTGTACTTTCTACTTCTTACATGTTGAACTCAAATACCTGTACTTTCTACTTCTTACATGTTGAACTCAAAAACCTGTACTTTCTATTTCTTACATGTTGAACTCAAAAACCTGTACTTTCTACTTCTTACATGTTGAACTCAAATACCTGTACTTTCTACTTCTCTCATTTTCCAAACAGGCTGGTTCCTTTAGTCTGAATGTGTGTTTGGTGGCGTGATCATTATTATTTAGAGTCATTGCGTTTGATTTGAACACGATCCGTGTATCCATCATTTCCTGGTCTTCAACATGTTGTCTTTTGGGTTGAGTAACCACTAGTTATTCTCAGAGGAAGTTTTACCAACAACAACAACTTGTTTGATTGCAATCAGGAACAGTTTTAATAAACTTAGCACGATGAGAGTTACCATATTCTTCACTTCACGTCAGTTTGAACTCCGAAAATAATTCTGTGTTTCGGTTTTGACAGAGTTTACCGTTTGTATAATAATATAATCAGTTTAAAAGGAACGCTCACCGCTGCAGTGTTTACATGTTCTTGCCATGCCTGCGATTGTGTGACCACTTTACACTGTATTCATGTTTATTTAATGCATTTTTCTTTCCTCACTGTCATTTTCTTGTAAATCCCATCCCTCTATGTCCCCTCGTCTTGCTCCTCTGCAGAGCTGACAGTCACCAGTGACCTCTTTTTGTGCGATCCTCCCTCAGATGCATATGCAATGAAGAGAGAGTCAACAAACAAGCTGTGACTCCAGGCTGTCGGAGAAATGCATGACATTCAAGACTGTTTTCATACCGTCAATTTAGGAAATGCAGTAAAAGATTTGCATTTAAATGTACAGCACTTTCCACTTTAAGTTCTGATACAACGCAAACAAGGTGGAAGGACTTTGAATAACTACCTAGGTGGCTTATATCGAGGAGGAGGTAGCAACCAGTCACATACGGTAGGTTATTGTCTCTAAATGGTCAATGGTAGATAGATAGATGGATAGATGGATAGATAGATAGATAGATAGATGGATAGATAGATAGATAGATAGATGGATAGATGGATAGATGGATAGATGGATAGATGGATAGATGGATGGATAGATAGATAGATAGATGGATAGATGGATAGATGGATAGATGGATAGATGGATGGATAGATAGATAGATAGATGGATAGATGAATAGATGGATAGATAGATAGATAGATAGATAGATAGATAGATAGATAGATAGATAGATGCGTCCACACGGCAGTTGAAGCTTGCCGACGGGCGTGTCTGGCGTTCGACCAACAACCAATCACATTAATCTCCCGCTCCGGACACAGAAGCACGCGGTTTGATTGGCTAGCTAGCGCTTGTACTGGCATATGATTAGATTGGCTGGCGCTTCCGTTGACGTTTAACTTTTCTCAACTTTCGAAGCGAGCAACGGAGGAACCACAATGCAGTTCGGCAAAGCGTGACGTCACCCGATTCAAAGTGAACGGGAAGCGTCTCCATTGAAGCACGCGACGCTGCCGTGTGGACGGGCCGTTAGCCTTCAGAACTCTTCCATTAGCTTCTCACTAAAAAAAACTCCTCTCTAACACTATTTTTTCCCAGAAAGAGAAACATCAGAGACCCTAAAGGATTAAAGAGAGGGGGGTCTAGCTGTCAGACCCAACAAAACAGTACCTGATGGATCTAATGGGTTATTTTGACTTCAGATTTTCTTCTTTAGAGCTGGGCAGATTCAATTAAAGCGAGCAGGG
>NW_027639515.1:237500-255840 GCF_949606895.1 Notothenia rossii | reverse complement strand
GAGAGTGAACATAGAGGGGGACGTCTCTATAGAGAGTGAACATAGAGGGACGTCTCTATAGAGAGTGAACATAGAGGGATGTCTCTATAGAGAGTGACATCGATGGGGACGTCTCTATAGAGAGTGGACATCGAGGGGGACGTCTCTATAGAGAGTGAACATAGAGGGGGACGTCTCTATAGTGAGTGAACATCGAGGGGGACGTCTCTATAGAGAGTGAACATCGAGGGGGACGTCACTATAGTGAGTGAACATTGAGGGGGACGTCTCTATAGAAAGTGAACATCGAGGGGGACGTCTCTATAGTGAGTGAACATAGAGGGGGACGTCTCTATAGAGAGTGAACATAGAGGGGGACGTCTCTATAGAGAGTGAACATCGAGGGGGACGTCTCTATAGAGAGTGAACATAGAGGGACGTCTCTATAGAGAGTGAACATAGAGGGACGTCTCTATAGAGAGTGAACATAGAGGGACGTCTCTATAGAGAGTGAACATAGAGGGGGACGTCTCTATAGAGAGTGAACATAGAGGGACGTCTCTATAGAGAGTGAACATAGAGGGACGTCACTATAGTGAGTGAACATTGAGGGGGACGTCTCTATAGAGAGTGAACATAGAGGGGGACGTCTCTATAGAGAGTGAACATCGAGGGGGACGTCTCTATAGAGAGTGAACATAGAGGGACGTCTCTATAGAGAGTGAACATAGAGGGACGTCTCTATAGAGAGTGAACATAGAGGGACGTCTCTATAGAGAGTGAACATAGAGGGGGACGTCTCTATAGAGAGTGAACATAGAGGGACGTCTCTATAGAGAGTGAACATAGAGGGACGTCACTATAGTGAGTGAACATCGAGGGGGACGTCTCTATAGAGAGTGAACATAGAGGGATGTCTCTATAGAGAGTGAACATAGAGGGACGTCTGTATAGAGAGTGAACATAGAAGGACGTCTCTATAGAGAGTGAACATAGAGGGACGTCTGTATAGAGAGTGAACATAGAGGGACGTCTCTATAGAGAGTGAACATAGAGGGACGTCTGTATAGAGAGTGAACATAGAAGGACGTCTCTATAGAGAGTGAACATAGAGGGGGACGTCTCTATCGAGAGTGAACATCGAGGGGGACGTCTCTATAGAGAGTGAACATAGAGGGACGTCTCTATAGAGAGTGAACATAGAGGGGGACGTCTCTATAGAGAGTGAACATAGAGGGACGTCTCTATAGAGAGTGAACATAGAGGGGGACGTCTCTATAGAGAGTGAACATAGAGGGACGTCTCTATAGAGAGTGAACATAGAGGGACGTCTGTATAGAGAGTGAACATAGAGGGACGTCTGTATAGAGAGTGAACATAGAAGGACGTCTCTATCGAGAGTGAACATCGAGGGGGACGTCTCTATAGAGAGTGAACATAGAGGGACGTCTCTATAGAGAGTGAACATAGAGGGACGTCTGTATAGAGAGTGAACATAGAAGGACGTCTCTATCGAGAGTGAACATCGAGGGGGACGTCTCTATAGAGAGTGAACATAGAGGGACGTCTCTATAGAGAGTGAACATAGAGGGGGACGTCTCTATAGAGAGTGAAAATAGAGGGACGTCTCTATAGAGAGTGAACATAGAGGGGGACGTCACTATAGTGAGTGAACATCAAGGGGGACGTCTCTATAGTGAGTGAACATCGAGGGGGACGTCTCTATAGTGAGTGAACATAGAGGGGGACGTCTCTATAGAGAGTGAACATCGAGGGGGACGTCTCTATAGAGAGTGAACATAGAGGGACGTCTCTATAGAGAGTGAACATAGAGGGACGTCTCTATAGAGAGTGGACATCGAGGGGGACGTCTCTATAGAGAGTGAACATAGAGGGGGACGTCTCTATAGTGAGTGAACATAGAGGGACGTCTCTATAGAGAGTGAACATCGAGGGGGACGTCTCTATAGAGAGTGAACATCGAGGGGGACGTCACTATAGTGAGTGAACATCGAGGGGGACGTCTCTATAGAGAGTGAACATCGAGGGGGACGTCTCTATAGTGAGTGAACATAGAGGGACGTCTCTATAGAGAGTGAACATCGATGGGGACGTCTCTATAGAGAGTGGACATCGAGGGGGACGTCTCTATAGAGAGTGAACATTGAGGGGGACGTCTCTATAGAGAGTGAACATAGAGAGGGACGTCACTATAGAGAGTGAACATTGAGAGGGACGTCACTATAGAGAGTGAACATAGAGAGGGACGTCACTATAGAGAGTGAACATTGAGAGGGACGTCACTATAGAGAGTGAACATCACCCCAATTCTGGCCTCACTGCACTGGCTTCCAGTTCGGTTCAGAATTGATTTTAAAATCCTTTTATTTGTTTTCAAGCCCTAAATTGGCTGGCTCTAGCTTATCCGGGAATACTGTGTGTGTGTGTCAGTCTGTCTCTGAAGCCTCTGATTGGCTCCTAGGTCTGTATGTATGTGTGTGTGTGTGTGTGTGTGTGTGTGTGTCAGTCTGTCTCTGAAGCCTCTGATTGGCTCCTAGGTCTGTATGTATGTGTGTGTGTGTGTGTGTGTGTGTGTGTGTGTGTGTGTGTGTGTGTGTGTGTGTGTGTGTGTGCATGCGTCAGTCTGTCTCTGACCCCTCTGATTGTCCCCCAGGTATCCATAGTGATCTGTACAGCGTTCATCCTAGCGTGGTCTCCGTACGCTGTGGTGTCCATCTGCTCGGCGTCCGGCCTCCTCGTCCCAGACCTCACGAGCATCTTCACTCGCCTGTTCGCCAAGTCGGCCAGCTTCTACAACCCTCTGATCTACTTCGGCCTGAGCTCTCAGTTCAGACGGGACGTGAAGGCGCTGCTGCCCTGCGTCCGGAGGGGGGGGGGCGGGGCTAGGCTGCGGGGGGGGGGCGGGGCTAGGATGCGAGGCGGGGGCGGGGCTAGGCTGCGCCGGTTCAAGCCCCCCCCCCGCAGGAAGTATTCACCCCCGACACCTGAACCACCCTGGACCCCCCCACCGGCCAATCAGGAAGTCTTCTTCATCGACATGCCCCGCCCCTCGGAAGCCGACCCCGAGTTTCAATGTGACCGACTGTAAGCCCCGCCCCTTCCTGTCCACCGTGATGTGACCCACTGCAAGCCCCGCCCCTCCCTGTCCACCATGATGTGACCCACTGCAAGCCCCGCCCCTTCCTGTCCACCGCGGGACCTTATCTCAGAAGCAATGCACACTTTATTCTGAAAGAGACAGACCTTTATTCTGAAAGACGCAGACCTTTATTCTGAAAGTCATAATTTTATAAGAGCGACTGAAGAGGTCTGTTTCTGTGAAAGTATAAATACTATTGTTGACAGTTTTTGGACTTGTTTCTCCTCCTGCTCTTTTGCAGCATCTGATCCATCAGTTGCTATGGCAACAAGAGACGATGGCATAACAGAAACAGCTGTTTTGCCTCCACTGTGATGTCATCGCTGACGGTGTCTGTGATTGGTTGGTCTGATGTGACTATCCATGTTCATGATGATGCCCGTCTCGTTTCCAATCTATTAAAATGATCTTTTAATGTTTTCAACAACATGATTAAACATGAACACACTGTCACTAACCCGTGTGTGTGTGTGTGTGTGTGTGTGTGTGTGTGTGTGTGTCAGAAGTTATGAGAGCTACTGATTTAGAGTCTGAAGTTATGAGAGCTACTGATTTAGAGTCTGAAGTTATGAGAGCTACTGATTTAGAGTCTGAAGTTATGAGAGCCACTGATTTAGAGTCTGAAGTTATGAGAGCTACTGATTTAGAGTCTGAAGTTATGAGAGCTACTGATTTAGAGTCTGAAGTTATGAGAGCTACTGATTTAGAGTCTGAAGTTATGAGAGCTACTGATTTAGAGTCTGAAGTTATGAAAGCTACTGATTTAGAGTCTGAAGTTATGAGAGCTACTGATTTAGAGTCTGAAGTTATGAGAGCCACTGATTTAGAGTCTGAAGTTATGAGAGCTACTGATTTAGAGTCTGAAGTTATGAAAGCTACTGATTTAGAGTCTGAAGTTATGAAAGCTACTGATTTAGAGTCTGAAGTTATGAGAGCCACTGATTTAGAGTCTGAAGTTATGAGAGCTACTGATTTAGAGTCTGAAGTTATGAGAGCTACTGATTTAGAGTCTGAAGTTATGAGAGCTACTGATTTAGAGTCTGAAGTTATGAGAGCTACTGATTTAGAGTCTGAAGTTATGAGAGCCACTGATTTAGAGTCTGAAGTTATGAGAGCTACTGATTTAGAGTCTGAAGTTATGAGAGCTACTGATTTAGAGTCTGAAGTTATGAGAGCTACTGATTTAGAGTCTGAAGTTATGAGAGCTACTGATTTAGAGTCTGAAGTTATGAGAGCTACTGATTTAGAGTCTGAAGTTATGAGAGCTACTGATTTAGAGTCTGAAGTTATGAGAGCTACTGATTTAGAGTCTGAAGTTATGAGAGCTACTGATTTAGAGTCTGAAGTTATGAGAGCTACTGATTTAGAGTCTGAAGTTATGAGAGCTACTGATTTAGAGTCTGAAGTTATGAAAGCTACTGATTTAGAGTCTGAAGTTATGAGAGCTACTGATTTAGAGTCTGAAGTTATGAAAGCTACTGATTTAGAGTCTGAAGTTATGAGAGCTACTGATTTAGAGTCTGAAGTTATGAGAGCTACTGATTTAGAGTCTGAAGTTATGAGAGCTACTGATTTAGAGTCTGAAGTTATGAGAGCCACTGATTTAGAGTCTGAAGTTATGAGAGCTACTGATTTAGAGTCTGAAGTTATGAGAGCCACTGATTTAGAGTCTGAAGTTATGAGAGCTACTGATTTAGAGTCTGAAGTTATGAAAGCTACTGATTTAGAGTCTGAAGTTATGAAAGCTACTGATTTAGAGTCTGAAGTTATGAGAGCTACTGATTTAGAGTCTGAAGTTATGAGAGCTACTGATTTAGAGTCTGAAGTTATGAAAGCTACTGATTTAGAGTCTGAAGTTATGAAAGCTACTGATTTAGAGTCTGAAGTTATGAGAGCCACTGATTTAGAGTCTGAAGTTATGAGAGCTACTGATTTAGAGTCTGAAGTTATGAGAGCTACTGATTTAGAGTCTGAAGTTATGAGAGCTACTGATTTAGAGTCTGAAGTTATGAGAGCTACTGATTTAGAGTCTGAAGTTATGAGAGCTACTGATTTAGAGTCTGAAGTTATGAGAGCTACTGATTTAGAGTCTGAAGTTATGAGAGCTACTGATTTAGAGTCTGAAGTTATGAAAGCTACTGATTTAGAGTCTGAAGTTATGAGAGCTACTGATTTAGAGTCTGAAGTTATGAAAGCTACTGATTTAGAGTCTGAAGTTATGAGAGCTACTGATTTAGAGTCTGAAGTTATGAGAGCTACTGATTTAGAGTCTGAAGTTATGAGAGCTACTGATTTAGAGTCAGAAGTTATGAGAGCTACTGATTTAGAGTCTGAAGTTATGAAAGCTACTGATTTAGAGTCTGAAGTTATGAAAGCTACTGATTTAGAGTCTGAAGTTATGAGAGCTACTGATTTAGAGTCTGAAGTTATGAAAGCCACTGATTTAGAGTCTGAAGTTATGAGAGCTACTGATTTAGAGTCTGAAGTTATGAGAGCTACTGATTTAGAGTCTGAAGTTATGAAAGCTACTGATTTAGAGTCTGAAGTTATGAGAGCTACTGATTTAGAGTCTGAAGTTATGAAAGCTACTGATTTAGAGTCTGAAGTTATGAGAGCTACTGATTTAGAGTCTGAAGTTATGAAAGCCACTGATTTAGAGTCTGAAGTTATGAGAGCTACTGATTTAGAGTCTGAAGTTATGAGAGCTACTGATTTAGAGTCTGAAGTTATGAGAGCTACTGATTTAGAGTCTGAAGTTATGAGAGCTACTGATTTAGAGTCTGAAGTTATGAGAGCTACTGATTTAGAGTCTGAAGTTATGAAAGCTACTGATTTAGAGTCTGAAGTTATGAAAGCCACTGATTTAGAGTCTGAAGTTATGAGAGCTACTGATTTAGAGTCTGAAGTTATGAAAGCTACTGATTTAGAGTCTGAAGTTATGAGAGCTACTGATTTAGAGTCTGAAGTTATGAAAGCTACTGATTTAGAGTCTGAAGTTATGAGAGCTACTGATTTAGAGTCTGAAGTTATGAAAGCTACTGATTTAGAGTCTGAAGTTATGAGAGCTACTGATTTAGAGTCTGAAGTTATGAGAGCTACTGATTTAGAGTCTGAAGTTATGAGAGCTACTGATTTAGAGTCTGAAGTTATGAGAGCTACTGATTTAGAGTCTGAAGTTATGAAAGCTACTGATTTAGAGTCTGAAGTTATGAGAGCTACTGATTTAGAGTCTGAAGTTATGAGAGCTACTGATTTAGAGTCTGAAGTTATGAGAGCTACTGATTTAGAGTCTGAAGTTATGAGAGCTAGTGATTTAGAGTCTGAAGTTATGAGAGCTACTGATTTAGAGTCTGAAGTTATGAAAGCTACTGATTTAGAGTCTGAAGTTATGAGAGCTACTGATTTAGAGTCTGAAGTTATGAAAGCTACTGATTTAGAGTCTGAAGTTATGAGAGCTACTGATTTAGAGTCTGAAGTTATGAGAGCTACTGATTTAGAGTCTGAAGTTATGAGAGCTACTGATTTAGAGTCAGAAGTTATGAGAGCTACTGATTTAGAGTCTGAAGTTATGAGGGCTACTGATTTAGAGTCTGAAGTTATGAGAGCTACTGATTTAGAGTCTGAAGTTATGAGAGCTACTGATTTAGAGTCTGAAGTTATGAGAGCTACTGATTTAGAGTCTGAAGTTATGAAAGCTACTGATTTAGAGTCTGAAGTTATGAGAGCTACTGATTTAGAGTCTGAAGTTATGAGAGCTACTGATTTAGAGTCTGAAGTTATGAAAGCTACTGATTTAGAGTCTGAAGTTATGACGGCTACTGATTTAGAGTCTGAAGTTATGAGAGCTACTGATTTAGAGTCTGAAGTTATGAGAGCTACTGATTTAGAGTCTGAAGTTATGAGAGCTACTGATTTAGAGTCTGAAGTTATGAGAGCTACTGATTTAGAGTCTGAAGTTATGAGAGCTACTGATTTAGAGTCTGAAGTTATGAAAGCTACTGATTTAGAGTCTGAAGTTATGAGAGCTACTGATTTAGAGTCTGAAGTTATGAGAGCTACTGATTTAGAGTCTGAAGTTATGAAAGCCACTGATTTAGAGTCTGAAGTTATGAGAGCTACTGATTTAGAGTCAGAAGTTATGAGAGCTACTGATTTAGAGTCTGAAGTTATGAGAGCTACTGATTTAGAGTCTGAAGTTATGAGAGCTACTGATTTAGAGTCTGAAGTTATGAGAGCTACTGATTTAGAGTCTGAAGTTATGAGAGCTACTGATTTAGAGTCTGAAGTTATGAGAGCTACTGATTTAGAGTCTGAAGTTATGAGAGCTACTGATTTAGAGTCTGAAGTTATGAGAGCTACTGATTTAGAGTCTGAAGTTATGAGAGCTACTGATTTAGAGTCTGAAGTTATGAGAGCTACTGATTTAGAGTCTGAAGTTATGAGAGCTACTGATTTAGAGTCTGAAGTTATGAGAGCTACTGATTTAGAGTCTGAAGTTATGAGAGCTACTGATTTAGAGTCTGAAGTTATGAGAGCTACTGATTTAGAGTCTGAAGTTATGAGAGCTACTGATTTAGAGTCTGAAGTTATGAAAGCTACTGATTTAGAGTCTGAAGTTATGAAAGCCACTGATTTAGAGTCTGAAGTTATGAGAGCTACTGATTTAGAGTCTGAAGTTATTGGCATTAATATATTTGCTGACAGCTTCAGTTCTTTAAGGTAGGTAAGAATGGAGAAACCAGCTCGAGTGCGCTAGAATTTGAAAATACGTAGCCGAAAAAAATGTGCCCCTTCCTTCAGACTTCCTCACAGAGCCCCTCCTCCAACACACACGAACACTCACATGACCAATGAGGGCGCGAGATCAGTTTGTGCACAGATGGAAGGCTGACAGGCAGGTAGGCCATCCAATAATCTGACCCGGGCCGGCTCAGATGATTGGTCGTGCTTTTTACAGCGCCACAGCTTCAAAGCATTTAATGCATTCATTGCCATCGGGATGTTAAGAGCATTCCATGGAAAATAACAAAAAGTGTTTCTGAAGCGAATGACCTACCCCACCTTTAAGTGTTTCTGAAGTGAATGACCTACCCCACCTTTAAGTGTTTCTGAAGTGAATGACCTACCCCACCTTTAAGTGTTTCTGAAGTGAATGACCTACCCCACCTTTAAGTGTTTCTGAAGTGAATGACCTACCCCACCTTTAAGTGTTTCTGAAGCGAATGACCTACCCCACCTTTAAGTGTTTCTGAAGCGAATTACCTACCCCACCTTTAAGTGTTTCTGAAGTGAATTACCTACCCCACCTTTAAGTGTTTCTGAAGTGAATTACCTACCCCACCTTTAAGTGTTTCTGAAGTGAATTACCTACCCCACCTTTAAGTGTTTCTGAAGTGAATGACCTACCCCACCTTTAAGTGTTTCTGAAGCGAATGACCTACCCCACCTTTAAGTGTTTCTGAAGTGAATGACCTACCCCACCTTTAAGTGTTTCTGAAGTGAATGACCTACCCCACCTTTAAGTGTTTCTGAAGTGAATTACCTACCCCACCTTTAAGTGTTTCTGAAGCGAATGACCTACCCCACCTTTAAGTGTTTCTGAAGTGAATTACCTACCCCACCTTTAAGTGTTTCTGAAGTGAATGACCTACCCCACCTTTAAGTGTTTCTGAAGCGAATGACCTACCCCACCTTTAAGTGTTTCTGAAGTGAATTACCTAGCCCACCTTTAAGTGTTTCTGAAGTGAATGACCTACCCTACCTTTAACAACAGGATTAAACATGTGACTCTGCATTACCCCGGTCCGCCTGAGGAGGGCAGCAGAGCCGCTGCACACATTTCACCCGGAGAAGAAGAAACCCAGAGAAGCAGAAGTGGAATCTGTGCGACCTGAATAACAGTCCGTCAGCTGAGGGAAACATTGAACAACATTTAACAGCTACTGACACTAAACTTCCTAAAGCACAGACTTTGAATATATCTTAGTGGAATATTTATGTGAGGTGCGTTTGATTTACACTTGAGATGCTTTTGATTTATACGTGAGGTGCGTTTGATTTACACTTGAGGTGCGTTTGTTTACACGTGAGGTGCGTTTGATTTATGTGATGCGTTTGATTTACACGTGATGCGTTTGATTTACACGTGAGGTGCGTTTGTTTTTTAGAATGGCGCAGCAGGTGTGGTGCTTGTCGTTCCGGCAGCCTTACGCTGGCCTGGTTCTGGACGGGCTGAAGACGGTGGAGAGTCGCTGGCGTCCGGTTTTGGCGCCGCTAGAGAACCAGACTCTGGGGATCCACATTGCCCAGAGGGACTGGGAGGGGGGCGAGTGGAGACAGGCGCTGAGCGGACTGATGAACCGGGGTCAGATCCAAGAGCTGCTGGAGGGAGGAGAGAGGTTCGGCCGCGGGGTGGTAGCAGGTAAGCAACACCTTTACTGTGTGTACCTGAAGGCCTCGTCTGTGTAACTGAAGGCAGCACCTGCGTGTACCTGAAGGCCTCGTCTGTGTAACTGAAGGCCTCGTCTGTGTAACTGAAGGCCTCGTCTGTGTAACTGAAGGCAGCGCCTGTGTGTACCTGAAGGCCTCGTCTGTGTAACTGAAGGCAGCACCTGTGTGTACCTTAATGCCTCGTCTGTGTTTCAGGTCTGGTGGATGTGGGCGGGACCTGGCAGTGCCCCTCCTCCCTGCAGGGGGCGGAGCTGCAGGAGCTGGAGCAGGCAGCTCTTCTGATTGGTCTGCAGCAGAAGCACCTGACCCGGCTGTCCAATCCACGCTGGCTTAAGGCCCCACTGAGCGTTCGGGGGGGTCGTGACCTCTGGGCCGTGGAGATCCCCCCCGAGCTGTTACCATGACAACACCACAACGCTTCACTCCATTGGAGGATTAACTACCTCCTGTTTTGTACCTAAGGATGATCTGTTTTTAAAAATAAATAAAGTTATTTTCTGTAATGAGCCGTTATTGTGTCAATCTTTAAATCAACTTGCTAAAGTTCACATGGAAACCAAGAATATTAAAACAACGTTTAAAATAGAATTATACAAAAACTACATTTCAAAACTTAATGAAAGTGTATTACATTGAAATGAACAAATGAATGTTAAATGGACTCATCAAAAGCCACATGTTGAAATGACTGCAGCTCTTCATATTCCTGATAAAAGCAGCAACAACAACAACAACAACCATGAATAATATTAAAGTCATATAATAATAATAACAACAGTAACAGTCTGCTGGTGTAACCCTTTATTCAGTCACAGAACGAGCCGTTCCAACAGAAGGCGAACTCAAAGCGATCCCTCTCAAACTGGGACTTCAAACATTTACATTTTTTTGCAGAAATGTGTATTTTTCTCAGCGCTGTGAGAAACGTCCTGCTGACTCGTTAGCGCTGTTAGCATGGACACGAGCTAATGGGGACATGGGGGGTGCTGTGGGAGTCAGATGGAGGGGGGGAGGTAGTGGGTGGTGTGGTGGGGGGGCTGGGCTGTGATATAACCCACCATGTGGGAGGTGGGGGGGGGACAGTACACCCTCGCTGTGTGTCCCCCGTTCTGCAGTGCCCCCCAGTGGGCAGAGTGGGGGAGGCAGTGGTATGAGGAGTGATGGGAAAGGTGGGAGGGGTGAGGAAGAGGAGCGGGGGCAGGGGCGGAGGGCAGGTAGGCTGTGGGGGGGGCTTCATATGGCAGGTGCATCAGGGGGGGGGGGAGGGTTTGATCCTGATACAGCAGACCGGGGGGGTTAACAGGGTGGGAGGCTTCCATGGAGGAGGAGGGGCCTGAGGGGGAGACAACAAAGAGTTAGTCATATCCATTATAACCGTGAAAACTATCAAACGACATCAGCTGGTCGACAGGTTCAAACTGAGGCCGTTTCTCAATCTGGAGGAAACTGGCTTCCAAGCCAATATTTCAAGGATACTAGGCCATCGAGTGCCGCCGAAGGACTGTTCCAATCTCCAGCATACTTGGAATTCCACCGAGGCCGCGTCCTTGGGGTAATTTCGAGGCTGCACATGGGTAGACTTCGCGTCCTTCAAATCCCCACAATCCTTTGCGTACGGACCAATTTCAAAAACCCTTGCGGAGAATGGCTGAACCGAGCAGCGCAGCACACATTTAAATGTAAGTATGTCGTGGCGTAGAACATGTGTTGGTAAATATGTTGCTTTGTTAAATTTGTTATCACCAAAAATGTGTTCCGTGAAAGTAAAGCAAGTTCATAATTAGATCGACATCGTGAGGGATTTATTTTCAGTAAAGTTTATGTTGAAACCGTTAGAGAGAGTGGCACACTTGTTAGCCTGTTCCATTCTTCTTTGTTTTCCGAAGCCGTGGCTTGGAAGTATACTTGCTTCGTTTTTGAAGGAAGTGACTTGGAAGTATGTGATTACCAAACCTCGGAGGGGACCCATTGGTTCCTTTTAAGGAGGGAATAGGTCCGTCTGTCCTCGCCCCTCCAAGGAGGGAATAGGTCCGTCCTCGCCCCTCCAAGGGGGGAATGGGTCCGTCTGTCCTCGCCCCTCCGAGGGGGGAATGGGTCCGTCCGTCCTCGCCCCTCCGAGGAGGGAATGGGTCCGTCCTCGCCCCTCCGAGGAGGGAATGGGTCCGTCCTCGCCCCTCCGAGGAGGGAATGGGTCCGTCCTCGCCCCTCCGAGGGGGGAATGGGTCCCTCCAGCAGTCTGTTTCTTATGCAGCTTAAAAACAGTTATTCTGAATATAGATATACGTATTTAGGAACTGGTTTCAGGTCCTCACACCTGGTGTTATCTGTACTGACCACTGCTGTGTCCGTCCGTCTGTCCGTCACCGGCCCTGCTGGATTCTGGGTAGGAGGAGGGGGGCTGGTGGGGGCTTCTTGTTGTCTCAGGATATGAAGGGGGGGCAGCTGGGGGCAGAAGAAGGAGGATCAACTTCCTGTTGGCAGGGGTTCAAATCACCTCACTTCATAATCAACTACCTCACACACAATCATAAGACTCTTACATCACATGTTAGACGCTTTTATCCAAAGCGACTCACATACTCAATACTGTGGGAACCCCCAGGAGCACTTTGGGGTGAAGAGTCTCAGGGACACAACGACATGCTGACTGTAGTGGGGTTTGAACCTGTGCTCCCCTGATCCCAACACCAAAGCACTAACCCACTGCACCACAGCCTCCCCTTCTTACTGTGAAAGCCTCTCTCTTATTGTGAAACTCTCCCTCTTACTGTGAAACTCTCCCTCTTACTGTGAAACTCTCTCTCTTATTGTGAAACTCTCCCTCTTATTGTGAAACTCTCCCTCTTATTGTGAAACTCTCCCTCTTATTGTGAAACTCTCCCTCTTATTGTGAAACTCTCCCTCTTATTGTGAAACTCTCCCTCTTATTGTGAAACTCTCTCTCTTATTGTGAAACTCTCCCTCTTATTGTGAAACTCTCCCTCTTATTGTGAAACTCTCCCTCTTATTGTGAAACTCTCCCTACTATTGTGAAACTCTCCCTCTTATTGTGAAACTCTCTCTTATTGTGAAACTCTCTCTCTTATTGAGAAACTCTCCCTCTTATTGTGAAACTCTCCCTCTTATTGTGAAACTCTCCCTCTTATTGTGAAACTCTCCCTCTTATTGTGAAACTCTCCCTCTTATTGTGAAACTCTCCCTCTTATTGTGAAACTCTCCCTCTTATTGAGAAACTCTCTCTCTTATTGTGAAACTCTCCCTCTTATTGTGAAACTCTCCCTCTTATTGTGAAACTCTCTCTCTTATTGTGAAACTCTCTCTCTTATTGAGAAACTCTCCCTCTTATTGTGAAACTCTCCCTCTTATTGTGAAACTCTCTCTTATTGTGAAACTCTCTCTCTTATTGTGAAACTCTCTCTACTATTGTGAAAAAAGTGTAGTAGGTGTGACTGCAGCTCAGGAAGCTTCTGATTGGCCGTCAGAGCTGGCAGCAGCCAATCAGAGAGGCTGGTCTCACCGTGCAGGGGGGGCTCCTGGCTCAGGTAGGGGCTGTAGTGCTGGTAGGGGTAAGATACCTCCTGTGGAGTGGGGGGATACGACTGCTGCTGCCAGCAGCTCTGATGGTACCACTGAGGGGGGAGGGGGGAGTGGGGAGGGGGTTATATGTAAATGTTATTAAAGGTTTACACCGGACTAACAGACACCTGCAGATAACTCACCTGGACTCCTAGGTTGAAGTAGTACTGAAGAACCCTGTAGTCTACACACACACACACACACACACACACACACACACACACACACACACACACACACACACACACACACACACACACACACACACACACACACACACACACACACACACACACACACACACACACACACACACACACACACACACACACACACACACACACACACACACACACAGAGAGAGTCAGGAAGCTGCAGCAAGTGACAGGTTGTGTTTGCAGTGGTTGACCTCTGACCTCGGGGTAAGTCCGTGCCGTTGGGGTCGTAGGAGTAAGGGGGCGGAGCCACCACGCTGCAGAGAGCCTCACCCATCTCACTGACCAACCAGGGGGAGGAGGCTGGGATCGCCATGGTAACTGAAACAGGAAATTCAACATCACATCATAGAGGTAAGCCCCGCCCTCAGTCCCCCCCTCTCCACAAGCCTGCCCTTAGAGCTTATCTGAGTGAGTCTGTGTGAGAGAGAGAACCAGAGTGTGTGAGACAGAGAGAGAACCAGAGTGTGTGTGAGAGAGAGAGAACCTGAGTGTGTGTGAGAGAGAGAACCAGAGTGTGTGAGACAGAGAGAGAGCCTGAGTGTGTGTGAGAGAGAGAGAACCTGAGTGTGTGTGAGAGAGAGAACCAGAGTGTGTGAGACAGAGAGAGAACCAGAGTGTGTGTGAGAGAGAGAGAACCTGAGTCTGTGTGAGAGAGAGAACCAGAGTGTGTGAGACAGAGAGAGAGCCTGAGTGTGTGTGAGAGAGAGAGAACCTGAGTGTGTGTGAGAGAGAGAACCTGAGTGTGTGTGTGAGAGAGAGAGCCTGAGTGTGTGAGAGAGAGAGAGAACCTGAGTGTGTGTGTGAGAGAGAGAGCCTGAGTGTGTGAGAGAGAGAGAGAACCTGAGTGTGTGTGAGAGAGAGAACCTGAGTGTGTGTGTGAGAGAGAGAGCCTGAGTGTGTGAGAGAGAGAGCCTGAGTGTGTGTGAGAGAGAGAGAACCTGAGTGTGTGTGAGAGAGAGAGAACCTGAGTGTGTGTGAGAGAGAGAACCTGAGTGTGTGTGTGAGAGAGAGAGCCTGAGTGTGTGAGAGAGAGAGCCTGAGTGTGTGTGAGAGAGAGAGAACCTGAGTGTGTGAGAGAGAGAGCCTGAGTGTGTGTGAGAGAGAGAGCCTGAGTGTGTGTGAGAGAGAGAGCCTGAGTGTGTGAGAGAGAGAGCCTGAGTGTGTGTGAGAGAGAGAGAACCTGAGTGTGTGAGAGAGAGAGCCTGAGTGTGTGTGAGAGAGAGAGCCTGAGTGTGTGAGAGAGAGAGCCTGAGTGTGTGTGAGAGAGAGAGAACCTGAGTGTGTGAGAGAGAGAGCCTGAGTGTGTGTGAGAGAGAGAGCCTGAGTGTGTGAGAGAGAGAGCCTGAGTGTGTGAGAGAGAGAGCCTGAGTGTGTGTGAGAGAGAGAGAACCTGAGTGTGTGTGTGTGTGAGAGAGTACCTGAGTGTGTGTGAGAGAGAGAGTACCTGAGTGTGTGAGAGAGAGAGAGTACCTGAGTGTGTGTGAGAGAGAGAGTACCTGAGTGTGTGTGAGAGAGAGAGTACCTGAGTGTGTGTGAGAGAGTACCTGAGTGTGTGAGAGAGAGAGTACCTGAGTGTGTGTGAGAGAGAGAGTACCTGAGTGTGTGTGAGAGAGAGAGTACCTGAGTGTGTGTGAGAGAGAGAGTACCTGAGTGTGTGAGAGAGAGTACCTGAGTGTGTGTGTGTGAGAGAGTACCTGAGTGTGTGTGTGTGAGAGAGTACCTGAGTGTGTGTGAGAGAGAGAGTACCTGAGTGTGTGTGAGAGAGAGAGTACCTGAGTGTGTGAGAGAGAGTACCTGAGTGTGTGTGTGTGAGAGTACCTGAGTGTGTGAGAGAGAGTACCTGAGTGTGTGAGAGAGAGTACCTGAGTGTGTGAGAGAGAGTACCTGAGTGTGTGAGAGAGAGAGTACCTGAGTGTGTGAGAGAGAGAGTACCTGAGTGTGTGAGAGAGAGTACCTGAGTGTGTGTGTGTGAGAGTACCTGAGTGTGTGAGAGAGAGTACCTGAGTGTGTGAGAGAGAGTACCTGAGTGTGTGAGAGAGAGAGTACCTGAGTGTGTGAGAGAGAGTACCTGAGTGTGTGAGAGAGAGAGTACCTGAGTGTGTGAGAGAGAGTACCTGAGTGTGTGTGTGAGAGAGTACCTGAGTGTGTGTGAGAGAGAGTACCTGAGTGTGTGTGTGAGAGAGTACCTGAGTGTGTGTGAGAGAGAGTACCTGAGTGTGTGAGAGAGAGTACCTGAGTGTGTGTGTGAGAGAGTACCTGAGTGTGTGTGAGAGAGAGTACCTGAGTGTGTGTGTGAGAGAGTACCTGAGTGTGTGAGAGAGAGAGTACCTGAGTGTGTGTGAGAGAGAGTACCTGAGTGTGTGTGAGAGAGAGTACCTGAGTGTGTGTGTGAGAGAGTACCTGAGTGTGTGTGAGAGAGAGTACCTGAGTGTGTGAGAGAGAGTACCTGAGTGTGTGTGTGAGAGAGTACCTGAGTGTGTGTGAGAGAGAGAGTACCTGAGTGTGTGAGAGAGAGTACCTGAGTGTGTGTGTGAGAGAGTACCTGAGTGTGTGTGAGAGAGAGAGTACCTGAGTGTGTGAGAGAGAGTACCTGAGTGTGTGTGTGAGAGAGTACCTGAGTGTGTGTGAGAGAGAGAGTACCTGAGTGTGTGAGAGAGAGTACCTGAGTGTGTGTGTGAGAGAGTACCTGAGTGTGTGTGAGAGAGAGAGTACCTGAGTGTGTGAGAGAGAGTACCTGAGTGTGTGTGAGAGAGAGAGTACCTGAGTGTGTGTGAGAGAGAGAGTACCTGAGTGTGTGAGAGAGAGTACCTGAGTGTGTGTGTGAGAGAGTACCTGAGTGTGTGTGTGTGAGAGAGAGTACCTGAGTGTGTGAGAGAGAGTACCTGAGTGTGTGAGAGAGAGTACCTGAGTGTGTGTGTGAGAGAGTACCTGAGTGTGTCTGTGAGAGAGTACCTGAGTGTGTGTGTGAGAGAGAGTACCTGAGCGTGTCTGTGAGAGAGTACCTGAGTGTGTGTGTGAGAGAGAGTACCTGAGTGTGTGTGAGAGAGTACCTGAGTGTGTGTGAGAGAGTACCTGAGTGTGTGTGAGAGAGTACCTGAGTGTGTGTGTGTGAGAGAGTACCTGAGTGTGTGTGTGAGAGAGAGTACCTGAGTGTGTGTGAGAGAGTACCTGAGCGTGTGTGAGAGAGAGTACCTGAGTGTGTGTGAGAGAGAGTACCTGAGTGTGTGTGAGAGAGTACCTGAGCGTGTGTGAGAGAGAGTACCTGAGTGTGTGTGTGAGAGAGTACCTGAGTGTGTGTGAGAGAGAGTACCTGAGCGTGTCTGTGAGAGAGAGTACCTGAGTGTGTGTGAGAGAGAGTACCTGAGCGTGTCTGTGAGAGAGTACCTGAGTGTGTGTGTGAGAGAGAGTACCTGAGTGTGTGTGAGAGAGTACCTGAGCGTGTGTGAGAGAGAGTACCTGAGTGTGTGTGTGAGAGAGTACCTGAGTGTGTGTGAGAGAGAGTACCTGAGTGTGTGAGAGAGAGAGAGTACCTGAGTGTGTGTGTGAGAGAGAGTACCTGAGTGTGTGTGAGAGAGTACCTGAGCGTGTGTGAGAGAGAGTACCTGAGTGTGTGTGTGAGAGAGTACCTGAGTGTGTGTGAGAGAGAGTACCTGAGTGTGTGAGAGAGAGAGAGTACCTGAGTGTGTGTGTGAGAGAGAGTACCTGAGTGTGTGTGAGAGAGTACCTGAGTGTGTGTGAGAGAGAGTACCTGAGTGTGTGAGAGAGAGAGAGTACCTGAGTGTGTGTGTGAGAGAGTACCTGAGTGTGTGTGTGAGAGAGTACCTGAGCGTGTGTGTGAGAGAGAGTACCTGAGTGTGTGTGTGAGAGAGAGTACCTGAGTGTGTGTGTGAGAGAGAGTACCTGAGTGTGTGTGTGAGAGAGAGTACCTGAGTGTGTGTGAGAGAGTACCTGAGTGTGTGAGAGAGAGTACCTGAGTGTGTGTGAGAGAGTACCTGAGTGTGTGTGTGAGAGAGAGTACCTGAGTGTGTGTGTGAGAGAGTACCTGAGTGTGTGAGAGAGAGTACCTGAGTGTGTGTGAGAGAGTACCTGAGTGTGTGTGTGAGAGAGTACCTGAGTGTGTGTGAGAGAGAGTACCTGAGCGTGTCTGTGTAGCCACCGGCAGGTGAGCAGCAGGTAGATGTGATGATGGAGAGGAAGGTGATGAGGAGGAAGAGGAGGGAGAAGAGCCGATCACTGCTAATGGTTTCACCACCTTAAACACAAAACAGGAAGTAGGTGACTGCTGTGTGTGTGTGTGTGTGTACACGTGTGTGTACCTGCTGTGTGTGTGTACACGTGTGTACCTGCTGTGTGTGTGTGTGTACCTGCTGTGTGTGTACCTGCTGTGTGTGTGTGTGTGTGCGTGCTGTGTGTGTACCTGCTGTGTGTGTGTGTGTGTACACGTGTGTGTACCTGCTGTGTGTGTGTACACGTGTGTACCTGCTGTGTGTGTGTGTGTACCTGCTGTGTGTGTACCTGCTGTGTGTGTGTGTGCGTGCTGTGTGTGTACCTGCTGTGTGTGTGTGTGTGTACCTGCTGTGTGTGTACCTGCTGTGTGTGTGTGTACCTGCTGTGTGTGCGTGTGTACCTGCTGTGTGTGTGTACCTGCTGTGTGTGTACCTGCTGTGTGTGTGTGTGTGTACCTGCTGTGTGTGTGTGTACCTGCTGTGTGTGTGTGTACCTGCTGTGTGTGTACCTGCTGTGTGTGTGTGTGTACCTGCTGTGTGTGTGTGTACCTGCTGTGTGTGTGTGTACCTGCTGTGTGTGTGTGTACCTGCTGTGTGTGTGTGTACCTGCTGTGTGTGTGTGTACCTGCTGTGTGTGTGTGTACCTGCTGTGTGTGTGTGTACCTGCTGTGTGTGTACCTGCTGTGTGTGTGTGTACCTGCTGTGTGTGTACCTGCTGTGTGTGTGTGTAC
>NW_027639515.1:207500-232500 GCF_949606895.1 Notothenia rossii | reverse complement strand
GCGTGTGTGTGTGTACCTGCTGTGTGTGCGTACCTGCTGTGTGTGTGTGTGTACCTGCTGTGTGTGTGTGTGTACCTGCTGTGTGTGTGTGTGTGTGTGTACCTGCTGTGTGTGTGTACCTGCTGTGTGTGTGTGTACCTGCTGTGTGTGTGTGTGTACCTGCTGTGTGTGTGTGTGTGTGTACCTGCTGTGTGTGTGTACCTGCTGTGTGTGTGTGTACCTGCTGTGTGTGTGTGTGTGTGTGTACCTGCTGTGTGTGTGTGTACCTGCTGTGTGTGTGTGTACCTGCTGTGTGTGTGTGTACCTGCTGTGTGTGTGTACCTGCTGTGTGTGTGTGTACCTGCTGTGTGTGTACCTGCTGTGTGTGTACCTGCTGTGTGTGTGTGTACCTGCTGTGTGTGTGTGTGTACCTGCTGTGTGTGTACCTGCTGTGTGTGTACCTGCCGTGTGTGTGTACCTGCCGTGTGTGTGTACCTGCCGTGTGTGTGTACCTGCTGTGTGTGCGTACGTGTGTGTACGTGTGTGTGTACGTGTTTGTGTGTACGTGTGTGTGTCTACCTGCCGTGTGTGCGTACCTGCTGTGTGTGCGTACCTGGTGTGTGTACGTGTGTGTGTGTACGTGTGTGTGTGTACGTGTGTGTGTGTGTACCTGCTGTGTGTAGCTGTAGTTGATCTCCTGTCTCGGTGGAGAGTCAGCTGTTCCTCCTTCCTGCTCGTCCTTCACAATAAGAGTATTAGTTTATTCTGAGCGCTCACTGATTCTGTGTTCTGATTGGTCTGATATTACAGGTGACTGCACAGGTGTGTTCTGATTGGTCTGATATTACAGGTGACTGCACAGGTGTGTTCTGATTGGTCTGATATTACAGGTGACTGCACAGGTGTGTTTTGATCGGTCTGATATTACAGGTGACTGCACAGGTGTGTTCTGATCGGTCTGATATTACAGGTGACTGCACAGGTGTGTTCTGATTGGTCTGATATTACAGGTGACTGCACAGGTGTGTTCTGATCGGTCTGATATTACAGGTGACTGCACAGGTGTGTTCTGATTGGTCTGATATTACAGGTGACTGAACAGGTGTGTTCTGATTGGTCTGATATTACAGGTGACTGAACAGGTGTGTTTTGATTGGTCTGATATTACAGGTGACTGCACAGGTGTGTTCTGATTGGTCTGATATTACAGGTGACTGCACAGGTGTGTTCTGATCGGTCTGATATTACAGGTGACTGCACAGGTGTGTTCTGATCGATCTGATATTACAGGTGACTGAACAGGTGTGTTTTGATCGATCTGATATTACAGGTGACTGAACAGGTGTGTTTTGATTGGTCTGATATTACAGGTGACTGCACAGGTGTGTTTTGATTGGTCTAATATTACAGGTGACTGCACAGGTGTGTTTTGATTGGTCTGATATTACAGATGACTGCACAGGTGTGTTTTGATTGGTTTGATATTACAGGTGACTGCACAGGTGTGTTTTGATTGGTCTGATATTACAGGTGACTGAACAGGTGTGTTTTGATTGGTCTGATATTACAGGTGACTGAACAGGTGTGTTTTGATTGGTCTGATATTACAGGTGACTGAACAGGTGTCTGACTGAGGTGAGGTTACCTGGGTGTTGGAGGGCTCTCCAGCAGAGTACACACCTGAGGCGGGGTAGCTTGGATCTGCAACACACAGATCTCTGATCTCAAACACACTGATCCGACACCCCCCACCCACCCACACACACTCTCTGATCCGACACACACCCACACTGATCCGACACCCCCCCCCACCCACCCACCCACCCACACACACTCTCTCTGATCCGACACAGACCCACACTGATCCGACACCCCCCCCCCCCCCCCACCCACCCACCCACCCACACTCTCTGATCTGACACACACTCACCCTGATCCGACACCCCCACCCACCCACACACACACACTCTCTGATCTGACACACACTCACCCTGACCGATGTAGATGTACTCTTCCGTGTACTCCGCTGAGAGGAACACAAACATTCTCAGGGTTAGTTTGGATAGTAACAGTTTTAGAGTGTATGATCTTTGTGATTTTGGGCTGTATGAATAAAGTTAGATTGAATAACTGTGTGTGTGTGTGTGTGTGTGTGTGTGTGTGTGTGTGTACCCTGGTCCTCCACAGTACTGGTGTCCTCAGTATCCTCCTCTGATGAGCAGACAGGTGTGTTTCCAGGTGGGGGGGCTGGGGGCCCTGAGCCTCTCTGGACTCTGTAGGAGGAGCCAGGAGGGGGCGGGGCTCCCAGCGAGGCTCCCAGTGAGGGGGGCGGGGCCAGTGGGGGGCCCTGAGGGGGGGGTCACATTATAATACAGACGTGTTAGTTCTCACCAGAGTACTTTTCCCGTTTAGTTCCGTTTAATGTCACGTTCACACCAAAAAGAGAACTTAGCGCCAGGACTTTTACCCCCGTGTTTAGTGCCTGCTGAGAGGTGGGACTATCCTGGGGGAAAAAAAGTGCCCCAGTTCTGATTGGCTGCAAACCACGCCCCGTAAAACTCTGAAAGTTTTGTAGAGCCGCCATTTTATTATCCTCGCATTAGGATTGTTAGCATTAGCCCAGCGCACCAACGCAGAGAGACTAACTTATGGCAACACAAAAGAAAACATGGGAGCGATGGAGATGAGAAGGTGTCGGTGTTCTGGCGATTTAGTCGGAAGGCTTCAGTAGAAGCTGCTGGGAGTCCCAGCAGCTTCTACTGAAGCCTTCCCCAACTCCGGGGACTTCCGGCCGGGGACTCCGGGTGGCAGTATACGCCGTGAAGTGGTTTGCAGCCTGCCAGTAAACCCAAAGCAGAAGAAGAAGAAGTGACGTCAGCGGCTTCATTTGCTAAGTACGGCAAAGTACTTGGTGTGAACGCGGCTGATGTGTCACATCGTTACAGCAGAAGAGTGAAAGAAGAGATTTTGCGCAGGGGAAAGAAACGCGTGTTTTTAAACGGAATAATGATATACTTTGATCAAGACTATCCGCCTGCAGTCCTGAAGCCAAAGGAATACTCCGAAGCTAAACGGGTGTTAAAGCAGAACAAGATCCGCCTCCAGGCTGCGAGTACACTGATGATAAAAGAGGTCCTCAGAGGGACCGAGGAGAGCTGAGCAACGGGCCGGCTGTGCCTGGAAGGTGGTCGGAGGATCTGAACCGCAGGGGGCAGAGGATGCGCGAGAGCAGGGCATTAGAGAGAAACTACGGAGCCCCCCCCCTCAGAGGAGACGTCTGGATAACTTGGGAAACGTCGGCGAGCGGTTCCAGATTTCAAATGAACAGGTACTTTATATTTTGTTTGCTATTTTCATCCCCTCCCCCTCAAAATGGGAGCACACGGGAGGAGCACACGGGAGGAGCACACGGGAGGAGCACACGGGAGGAGCACACGGGAGGAGCACACGGGAGGAGCACACGGGAGGAGCACACGGGAGGAACACACGGGAGGAGCACACGGGAGGAGGAACACACGGGAGGAACACACGGGAGGAGCACACGGGAGGAACACACGGGAGGAGGAGCACACGGGAGGAGCACACGGGAGGAGCACACGGGAGGAGCACACGGGAGGAGCACACGGGAGGAGCACACGGGAGGAGGAACACACGGGAGGAGCACACGGGAGGAACACACGGGAGGAGGAACACACGGGAGGAGGAACACACGGGAGGAGGAACACACGGGAGGAGGAACACACGGGAGGAGCACACGGGAGGAGCACACGGGAGGAACACACGGGAGGAGGAGCACACGGGAGGAGGAGCACACGGGAGGAACACACGGGAGGAACACACGGGAGGAACACACGGGAGGAGCACACGGGAGGAGGAACACACGGGAGGAACACACGGGAGGAGCACACGGGAGGAGGAACACACGGGAGGAGCACACGGGAGGAGCACACGGGAGGAGGAGCACACGGGAGGAGGAGCACACGGGAGGAGGAGCACACGGGAGGAGGAGCACACGGGAGGAGGAGCACACGGGAGGAGGAGCACACGGGAGGAGGAGCACACGGGAGGAGGAGCACACGGGAGGAGCACACGGGAGGAGCACACGGGAGGAGCACACGGGAGGAGGAGCACACGGGAGGAGCACACGGGAGGAGGAGCACACGGGAGGAGGAGCACACGGGAGGAGGAGCACACGGGAGGAGCACACGGGAGGAGGAGCACACGGGAGGAGCACACGGGAGGAGGAGCACACGGGAGGAGGAGCACACGGGAGGAGGAGCACACGGGAGGAGCACACGGGAGGAGGAGCACACGGGAGGAGCACACGGGAGGAGGAGCACACGGGAGGAGGAACACACGGGAGGAGGAACACACGGGAGGAGCACACGGGAGGAACACACGGGAGGAACACACGGGAGGAGGAGCACACGGGAGGAACACACGGGAGGAGGAACACACGGGAGGAGGAGCACACGGGAGGAACACACGGGAGGAGGAACACACGGGAGGAGGAGCACACGGGAGGAACACACGGGAGGAGGAGCACACGGGAGGAGGAACACACGGGAGGAGGAACACACGGGAGGAGGAACACACGGGAGGAGGAACACACGGGAGGAGGAGCACACGGGAGGAACACACGGGACGAGCACACGGGAGGAACACACGGGAGGAGGAACACACGGGAGGAGGAGCACACGGGAGGAACACACGGGAGGAGCACACGGGAGGAACACACGGGAGGAGGAACACACCGGAGGAGCACACGGGAGGAGCACACGGGAGGAGCACACGGGAGGAACACACGGGAGGAGCACACGGGAGGAGGAACACACGGGAGGAGCACACGGGAGGAGGAACACACGGGAGGAGGAACACACGGGAGGAACACACGGGAGGAGGAACACACGGGAGGAGGAACACACGGGAGGAGGAACACACGGGAGGAGGAACACACGGGAGGAGGAACACACGGGAGGAACACACGGGAGGAACACACGGGAGGAACACACGGGAGGAGGAACACACGGGAGGAGGAACACACGGGAGGAGCACACGGGAGGGACACACGGGAGGAGCACACGGGAGGAGCACACGGGAGGAGCACACGGGAGGAGCACACGGGAGGAGGAACACACGGGAGGAACACACGGGAGGAGCACACGGGAGGAGCACACGGGAGGAGGAACACACGGGAGGAGCACACGGGAGGAGCACACGGGAGGAGCACACGGGAGGAACACACGGGAGGAACACACGGGAGGAGGAACACACGGGAGGAGCACACGGGAGGAACACACGGGACACACGGGAGGAACACACGGGAGGAGCACACGGGAGGAGCACACGGGAGGAGGGACACACGGGAGGAGGAACACACGGGAGGAGGAACACACGGGAGGAACACACGGGAGGAGCACACGGGAGGAGGGACACACGGGAGGAGCACACGGGAGGAACACACGGGAGGAACACACGGGAGGAGCACACGGGAGGAGGGACACACGGGAGGAGCACACGGGAGGAGCACATGGTGTGATGGATGGAGACTGCGACGGGGGCTCTCAGCCCACAGGCGGGAGAGGCTTTCCCTCTAGCCCAGGCAGGGGTCATCCACGGGAGACCCCTGGATGACCCCTGCCTGGGAACCACACCTTTGTTATGTTCCATGTGTTTCTTTATTGTTCAAGGAGTAGATCTCTTTTCTTCGTTAGATTCGAAACACAAAGGAAGAGACAGATGACTAACGACAAAGTAACATCTCCTTTCATGGGAATCGCATTTTGGATCGGAAAAAATATAAAAATAAGAGTAGCGTGTATTCAACGTGATGGCAGCCAGGTCACTGTCTCAGAGGCGGAGCCAGTCATTATCATCCATATACTTTACACATCAGTGATATGACTGATCACCTGCAGGGGGGGGAACACGCCCTCCCCCCCGTCCTCCAGCTGGTAGAACATCGCTGGGTCCAGATCGGATGGCTCCTCCCCCTCAGCGGAGAAACCAAACTGGCACTCTTTATTCAGAGCGGCTGCCAACTGCCGTCTGCTGCGCCTGCACACAGAGAGGACTCTTTAAAGTAGAGACACTACATACTGATATACACCTGAACATCAGCAGGAGAGGACTCTTTAAAGTAGAGACACTACATACTGATATACACCTGAACTTCAGCAGGAGAGGACTCTTTAAAGTAGAGACACTACATACTGATATACACCTGAACATCAGCAGGAGAGGACTCTTTAAAGTAGAGACACTACATACTGATATACACCTGAACATCAGCAGGCGAGGACTCTGTAAAGTAGAGACGCTACATGCTGATATACACCTGAACATCAGCAGGAGAGGACTCTTTAAAGTAGAGACACTACATACTGATATACACCTGACCATCAGCAGGAGAGGACTCTTTAAAGTAGAGACACTACATACTGATATACACCTGAACATCAGCAGGAGAGGACTCTTTAAAGTAGAGACACTACATACTGATATACACCTGAACATCAGCAGGAGAGGACTCTTTAAAGTAGAGACACTACATACTGATATACACCTGAACATCAGCAGGAGAGGACTCTTTAAAGTAGAGACACTACATACTGATATACACCTGAACATCAGCAGGAGAGGACTCTTTAAAGTAGAGACACTACATACTGATATACACCTGAACATCAGCAGGAGAGGACTCTTTAAAGTAGAGACACTACATACTGATATACACCTGAACATCAGCAGGAGAGGACTCTTTAAAGTAGAGACACTACATACTGATATACACCTGAACATCAGCAGGAGAGGACTCTTTAAAGTAGAGACACTACATACTGATATACACCTGAACATCAGCAGGAGAGGACTCTTTAAAGTAGAGACACTACATACTGACCTGAACATCAGCAGGAGAGGACTCTTTAAAGTAGAGACACTACATACTGATATACACCTGAACATCAGCAGGAGAGGACTCTTTAAAGTAGAGACACTACATACTGATATGCACCTGAACATCAGCAGGAGAGGACTCTTTAAAGTAGAGACACTACATACTGATATACACCTGAACATCAGCAGGAGAGGACTCTTTAAAGTAGAGACACTACATACTGATATACACCTGAACATCAGCAGGAGAGGACTCTTTAAAGTAGAGACACTACATACTGATATACACCTGAACATCAGCAAGAGAGCACTCTTTAAAGTAGAGGCACTACATACTGATATACACCTGAACATCAGCAGGAGAGGACTCTTTAAAGTAGAGACACTACATACTGATATACACCTGAACATCAGCAGGAGAGGACTCTTTAAAGTAGAGACACTACATACTGATATACACCTGAACATCAGCAGGAGAGGACTCTTTAAAGTAGAGACACTACATACTGATATACACCTGAACATCTATATTGATTCTGACTTTTCAACATCCAACTGACAGGTGTAACCTTGCTTTGAGAAAAAAAGATTATTAATTTAACCCTTTTAGGGAAGATATGGTAATTTGTTCTGGGAATGTCATTTTCGAGCCTGAGACCTGAAAAACAGGCTCGGGGCTTAACAGGTTAAAGTAGAGACACGTGGTGTTGGTTTACCGAGACCTGAAGGCGTAGTTCTCGTAGTCCTGGTAATAGCGTCGGCCCGGGTGGTGGTAATAGGTCAGGTGTGGACCAATCAGGTGACGGTTGAGGAAACGGGTGGAGCTTCTGACCAGAACACACACACACACACACACACACACACACACTTAAAAGGTGCTCTGCTGTGATTGGTTCTCAGTCTCAGCTAATGTCTCACCTGGAGGCTCCGTAGCGAGGCGCCCTGGCGGGGGGCTGGTGATGGTGGGGGGGGGCGTAGGGGTCGTAGGTCATGGCCCCTGCTGAGAGGGGGGGGGGGGCGGGGGTGACCTGTGGGCTGGAAGCGGGGGGGCAGGCTGGAGGGGGCGGGGCCTCCGTATGAGGGGGGGGGCATCAGAAGCTCCGCCCCCTTCATCCCGCCGCGGGACTTCCTGAAGTAGCGGTGGCGGGGGGGGTGGCGCCGGTCCGGGTCTACAGGGGGAGGACAGGTGAGGAGCAGGAGGACAGGTGAGGAGACAGGTGGGGAGCAGGAGGACAGGTGAAGACAGGAAGTGGATCTTACCCATGTCTCCCTTCCTGGACGGCGCTGCCACGTTCCAGGCAGGAACCGGATTCACAGGCTTCAGGTCGGTCAGCTGGACCAGGTGTCTGTGGGGGATCAGGTGGTCTCAGGTCAGCTGGTCTCAGGTGGTCTCAGGTCAGGTGGTCTCAGCTGGTCTCAGGTCAGCTGGTCTCAGGTGGTCTCAGGTCAGGTGGTCTCAGCTGGTCTCAGGTCAGGTGGTCTCAGCTGGTCTCAGGTCAGGTGGTCTTAGGTGGTCTCAGGTCAGCTGGTCTCAGCTGGTCTCAGGTCAGGTGTTCTCAGGTCAGGTGTTCTCAGGTCAGGTGGTCTCAGCTGGTCTCAGGTCAGCTGGTCTCAGGTCAGGTGGTCTCAGCTGGTCTCAGGTCAAGTGGTCTCAGGTCAGGTGGTCTCAGGTCAGGTGGTCTCAGGTGGTCTCAGGTGGTCTCAGGTCAGCTGGTCTCAAGTCAGGTGGTCTCAGCTGGTCTCAGGTCAGGTGATCTCAGCTGGACTCAGGTCAGCTGGTCTCAGGTCAGGTGGTCTCAGCTGGTCTCAGGTCAGGTGATCTCAGCTGGACTCAGGTCAGCTGGTCTCAGGTCAGGTGGTCTCAGCTGGGCTCGGGTCAGGTGGTCTCGGGTCAGGTGGTCTCGGGTCATGTGGTCTCGGGTCAGGACACTCTTAGCTAACCTTAAACAGCTGATATTAGCTATCTAAACATCTGACAGATAAACTGGTCTCTGGTTGTCTTTCTAAATGTCCGCAGAGGCTCTGTGGACCCTCCCCTTGTGGCAGGTGTGAAAAGGGGCGGGGCTACATGAGGTGAATAAAGATGTTTACTTGTCTCCCAGCTCCTCGATGAACACAGTGACCGCTGACGCGTTCGTCCCCACCTCCTGGATGAAGGCGTTGTAGAATTTCCCCTTCGGCTCCAGACGCACCTGAAACCCACACAGCGCTGCGTTCAGGCGCTGCTCTGACTGTCAGTATTCTGAGTGCTCACCAGCTGTAGTGATGTGGATCAGTTTTACCTGACACTTGTCTCCCAGGAAGTACTGCCTCCCTGCAAACACCATGTAGTCCGTCTTCTGCATCTCTGAGGAAGACACAGAACGAGGTAGACGCTTTTATCCATGAGTCTTTCAGTAATCTGTTCACTAACGCAGAGACCCCTTCACTTATGGTCCCCTTTAGGTCTTGATTGACAGCTCTGATCTAACGCAGAGACCCCTTCACTTACAGTGCCCTTTAGGTCTTGATTGACAGCTCTGATCTAACGCAGAGACCCCTTCACTTACGGTCCCCTTTAGGTCTTGATTGACAGCTCTGATCTAACACAGAGACCCCTTCACTTACAGTCCCCTTTAGGTCTTGATTGACAGCTCTGATCTAACGCAGAGACCCCTTCACTTACGGTCCCCTTTAGGTCTTGATTGACAGCTCTGATCTAACACAGAGACCCCTTCACTTACAGTCCCCTTTAGGTCTTGATTGACAGCTCTGATCTAACGCAGAGACCCCTTCACTTACGGTCCCCTTTAGGTCTTGATTGACAGCTCTGATCTAACGCAGAGACCCCTTCACTTACAGTGCCCTTTAGGTCTTGATTGACAGCTCTGATCTAACGCAGAGACCCCTTCATTTACGGTCCCCTTTAGGTCTTGATTGACAGCTCTGATCTAACGCAGAGACCCCTTCACTTACGGTCCCCCTTTAGGTCTCGATGGACAGCTCTGATCTAACGCAGAGACCCCTTCACTTACGGTCCCCTTTAGGTCTTGATTGACAGCTCTGATCTAACGCAGAGACCCCTTCACTTACGGTCCCCTTTAGGTCTTGATTTGACAGCTCTGATCTAACGCAGAGACCCCTTCACTTATGGTCCCCTTTAGGTCTCGATGGACAGCTCTGATCTAACGCAGAGACCCCTTCACTTACGGTCCCCTTTAGGTCTTGATTGACAGCTCTGATCTAACGCAGAGACCCCTTCACTTACGGTCCCCTTTAGGTCTTGATTGACAGCTCTGATCTAACGCAGAGACCCCTTCACTTATGGTCCCCTTTAGGTCTTGATTGACAGCTCTGATCTAACGCAGAGACCCCTTCACTTACGGTCCCCTTTAGGTCTTGATTGACAGCTCTGATCTAACGCAGAGACCCCTTCACTTACGGTCCCCTTTAGGTCTTGATTGACAGCTCTGATCTAACACAGAGACCCCTTCACTTACAGTCCCCTTTAGGTCTTGATTGACAGCTCTGATCTAACGCAGAGACCCCTTCACTTACGGTCCCCTTTAGGTCTTGATTGACAGCTCTGATCTAACACAGAGACCCCTTCACTTACAGTCCCCTTTAGGTCTTGATTGACAGCTCTGATCTAACGCAGAGACCCCTTCACTTACGGTCCCCTTTAGGTCTTGATTGACAGCTCTGATCTAACGCAGAGACCCCTTCACTTACAGTGCCCTTTAGGTCTTGATTGACAGCTCTGATCTAACGCAGAGACCCCTTCATTTACGGTCCCCTTTAGGTCTTGATTGACAGCTCTGATCTAACGCAGAGACCCCTTCACTTACGGTCCCCTTTAGGTCTCGATGGACAGCTCTGATCTAACGCAGAGACCCCTTCACTTACGGTCCCCTTTAGGTCTTGATTGACAGCTCTGATCTAACGCAGAGACCCCTTCACTTACGGTCCCCTTTATGTCTGGATTGACAGCTCTGATCTAACGCAGAGACCCCTTCACTTACGGTCCCCTTTAGGTCTTGATTGACAGCTCTGATCTAACGCAGAGACCCCTTCACTTACGGTCCCCTTTATGTCTTGATTGACAGCTCTGATCTAACGCAGAGACCCCTTCACTTACGGTCCCCTTTAGGTCTCGATGGACAGCTCTGATCTAACGCAGAGACCCCTTCACTTACGGTCCCCCTTTAGGTCTTGATTGACAGCTCTGATCTAACGCAGAGACCCCTTCACTTACGGTCCCCTTTAGGTCTTGATTGACAGCTCTGATCTAACGCAGAGACCCCTTCACTTACGGTCCCCTTTAGGTCTTGATTGACAGCTCTGATCTAACGCAGAGACCCCTTCACTTACGGTCCCCTTTAGCTCTTGATTGACAGCTCTGATCTAACGCAGAGACCCCTTCACTTACGGTCCCCTTTAGGTCTTGATTGACAGCTCTGATAATAAGGTGTTACCTTTGCAGGTGTCCTGCCACACGTCAAACTCCAGGTTCCTGTACACCTCTCCATCCAGAGACTTCATCACCTTATAAGGAAGAGACAGCCTGGAGGGGGGCGGGGCTTCTGCAGGAGGCTGACCAATCACAAGCACTCAGGATCATTATGATATAATAAAGTGTAATGCAACATAACATGATATATAGTGTGTGTGTGTGTGTGTACCTTTGTGTCCTCGGGCACAGCTTGTTTCTCCTCCACAGCTCCACCCGGGTCAGACTCCTCCCTGAGGACAAAACAAACGCACCTGAGCCCAGCATGAGGTCATGGTACAGGTGAGGTGACCTGCTCTGAACAGGAAGGGGTCAGTACACTGCATTTTGTGTGTGTGTGTGTGTGTGTGTGTGTGTGTACCTGCGGTCCTCAGGTGTGTCGTAGCCGAAGTCAGCGTCGCTGCACACCGACGGGCTGTTTCTATAGCGACGACCTCCGACCCTGAAGGCCTCCATCGCCTGACAGAGCTCTGCCTCCTCGAAGCTGAACACCTGAGTGTATAGCACCTCGTAGAACAGAGCTACACACACAGCAGAGACACACACACAGCAGAGAGAGAGAGAGACACACACACACACACAGCAGAGAGAGAGAGAGAGAGAGAGAGAGAGAGAGAGAGAGAGAGAGAGAGAGAGAGAGAGAGAGAGAGAGAGAGAGAGAGAGAGACACACACACACACACAGCAGAGAGAGAGAGAGAGAGAGAGAGAGAGAGAGAGAGAGAGAGAGAGAGAGAGAGAGAGAGAGAGAGAGAGAGAGAGAGAGAGAGAGAGAGAGAGAGAGAGAGACACACACACACACACACACACACACACACACACACCAATGATTTTCGGTGACTTCTCCATGACCTAATTTTCCATGACAAAACCAAAGACTCAGCAGTACCACTGAAAATGGTATATTTGAACATGGAACAGGAAAATAAGGTCTGCATATGAAACATGTTGTGCCGATCTAAAACAAATAGGCTTACTGGCTTCTACAGGCTAAAGCAACTCAAATCTCTCACCAGCAAAAACACCTCCTCAGTTAAATGCCATTTTACTAGGGATGGGTACCGAGCCCCGGTATTAAACGGGCCCCGGGGCTGAATTATTAAAGACCGTGGTACCGTTAAGCTCCGACGTTATCGGTCTTTTTATCGGTACTGGAGACATCTAAAAAATGTACGTATTATTGCTACACAAACATTATATTGCAGTTTTAGTGTCGCCAACTCCGATTCTAATACGCAAGAAGACTGCAAAATGCGTCTATGATTATTTTTTGAAATTTCAATCCAGACGAGAGATCTCTCTCCTGTCTGTGTGCGAGGGGCAGTGCAACACACACACACACACACACACACACACACACACACACACACACACACACACACACACACACACACACACACACACACACACACACACACACACACACACACACACACACACACACACACACACACACACACACACACACACACACACACACACACACACACACACACACACACACACACACACACACACACACACACACACACACACACACACACACACACACACACACACACACACACACACACACGAGAGAGAACACGCTCCGAGGTGTGGTTAAACTTTACCCGTCTCGATGTGGACAATGCTCGTTGCCAAAAGTGCAATAACAGTTGATCATGTAAGGGCGGTAACACGAGCACTTTGTCTAAACATTTATCAAAAGAGCTCCACACCCAGAAGGAGGAATGCACCGGGTTCCACTGTCTTTCTAGCAGCTCTGTAGCCCCATCCACGAGTAACGTTTCCACGTCAGGTGTTATGTATGCTAGCAGCGACACACGGAGTTAACTACATGATACAAACATGGGTTAATGATTAGAGGTAACTCAGTTATTTAGTTTGTTAAAGTTTCAGCTATTCTGTTTACAGTTCTGTCAACACATTATTTAATACCATTTGTTCAAACATTGTTGTTTCTTTTGATGTGAAATATTATTTATTTAATTTAAATAAAAAGCAATGTTAGTTTTGTTCACAATGTGTTTAGTTCGTTTACCTTATTTGTTTCTCCAAAAGAACCGATAAAAGTACCGCGAAAAGACCGGACCGATCAGCGGTATTGATAAAAGTAGTAGTACCGTTAAAACCTTAACGATACCCATCTCTACATTTTACGTTTCATTACTATACAGTATTTATCATTATAGTATTAATATTTCAGCGATTAGATAAAATATAAATTATATTTGATCCAACTTTAGTTACATTTCCATGACTTTACCAAAACTTTGGGAAATATATTGTTTTACAAAACTTTTCCAGGGCCTGGAATTAGCATTTTTAGACACACACACCTTAGACTTGCTCCACCAATCAGAGCTCAGAACTCACAATGCTTCACCAATCAGAGCTCAGTACTCACACTGCTCCACCAATCAGAGCTCAGAACTCACAATGCTTCACCAATCAGAGCTCAGTACTCACACTGCTCCACCAATCAGAGCTCAGAACTCACAATGCTTCACCAATCAGAGCTCAGTACTCGCACTGCTCCACCAATCAGAGCGCAGTACTCGCACTGCTCCACCAATCAGAGCGCAGTACTCGCACTGCTCCACCAATCAGAGCGCAGTACTCGCACTGCTCCACCAATCAGAGCGCAGTACTCATACTGCTCCACCAATCAGAGCGCAGTACTCATACTGCTCCACCAATCAGAACGCAGTACTCACACTGACAGAGGGCTGCGGAGGCGGGGTAACTCCTCGGGTAAACAATGTCATAGTGACCATTGATGGAGCAGCACAGCGTCACCTAGGAAACACAGCTGACATCAGTCTTGACGAATCAAATTGCAGAGTTTACAGTCATGTGACCTGCTGTTGGTAGTTTAATGATCATCACATGTTTCCCTTCTTACCTTGTCATCAAATTCTTCTTCTGAGATCACCGTGGCTGCTTTCCCTGGGTAACGATAGATCAGGAAACAGTGCCTAGACACACCGACCAAACACAGACCACACACAGACACACACACAGATACAGACACACACTTTAATTCACAAACAGATGGAGGTTGGAGCAGATGAACTGGATGGATAATTCCTCACCTGTAGAGCTGAGACAGAGCCTTGATCTCCACCTGACCCACCGTCTCCTGAAAACACACACCTGCCGTCACACACCATCGTCTACACACACCTCCCGTCACACACCATCAGCTACACACGCTGTCCCGAATATCATTTTTCGGGCTCCGGATATTCCGTAGTAATCTGCAGCGAATATTCGGCCCGCGGGGGGGGGGGGTTGTAGTAGTCAGCACCGAACCACTTCAACACGTGTATTTTGGTGTATTCACGGCATTTATTTTGTTATTCTACAGCAGAGGTGCCCAGTACGTCGACCGCGGTCCACCGGTCGACCGCGGGGGCAATGCTGGTAGATCGCGAGTCATTCATAAATAAAAAAAATCCAGCTCCGTTAAAATAGACAAAACAGGTTTTGATCCCTCCTCCTTTGGCCTCCCTGCCACTTAATTCAGGAGTTGACTTGATTGACAGAAAAAGCGACCTATTGCTTTCCAGTCTGTTAACCCAGAATGCAAAGCGATACAAAATCAGTCAAGTGCCGGGAGAGACAAACAACAAAATGAGTGCGGGAACGAGCAAAAAGCTAAAGACATACCACTTCCACACAGAATGGGAGGGAGAATCTTTTTTTGTGATGTCACATTCTAAGGTTATTTGCCTTATTTGTAAAGCAAGCGTCGCTCTGCCAAAGAAAGGTAACGTGGAGAGGCATTATCGGAGTGTTCACAAGGCATATGACAGCGACTTCCCTCCGAGTAGCGAGTTGAGAAAGAGAAAGGTCATGTATTATTGCTACACAAACATTATCTCTTAGTCTTAGTGTCGCCAACTCGTTTCTAACATGCAAAAAGACAAACAAATGCGTCTATGGTCGGTGTATTTTCGACCTTTCCAATCCAGAAGAGATCTCTCTCTCCCCCGTCTGTTTGCAAGGGGGCGGGGCAGTTTACACACACGCATCTGCTACATGCAGCAACACACGGAGGAGATGGTGGAGAGAAGCGCTCCAAGGTGTGGTTACATGTTACCCGTCTTGAGGTGGACAATGCTCGTCACCAAAAGTGTTTAGCATGTAAGGGCGGTAACACGAGCAATTTGTCTAAACATTTAGCAAAAGTGCACCACATTCAGACGGAGGAATGCACCGGGTTCCACTGTCTTTCTAGAAGCTCTGTAGCCCCATCCACGAGTAACGTTTCCACGTCAGGTGTTATGTATGCTAGCAGCGACACACGGAGTTAACTACATTATACACACATGGGTTAATGATTAGAGGTAACTGAGTTATTTAGTTTGTTAAAGTTTCAGCTATTCTGTTCACAGTTCTGTCATCAGATTATTTAATACGATTTGTTAAAACATTGTTGTTTCTTTCGATGTGAAATATTATTTATTTAATTTAAATAAAAAGCAATGTTAATTTTGTTCACAATTTGTTAAGTTAATTTAATAATATATGTATTTTTGAATCAAGTATTCATCTTTATTGTCTTCATTGTTAGTTTCCACATGCCTAAAACAACCTCAAACTAAATCTAAAAGTTGATGGCTAAATCAGAGCGTTTGAGAAATTGTGCAAGGCACACAGCAGTAGTCCGAATAGTCGATTAATCGTTTCATTAATCTATAGATTAATCGATAATCAAATGAGTCGTTTGTTGCAGCCCTATTGTAGTTATCCCATGTAAAAATAAAACGTGTTATTCAGCAACTCTTGCAATTTAGGATTTTATTTTTGGTTGGTAGACTTCGGTTAGCTGGTCATTTCAAAAGTAGCTCACCAGCCAAAAAAGTGTGGGCACCCCTGGTCTACAGTATTGTTGTTTGATAGTTATTAAGCCAATTTGTGTTCTTTGAAATTGAAAAGGACATCGCATTGTGTTTGTTACTTTCGTTGTAGTTGAATATGTCTTAAGTGTCTTAATTTGGCTTGGCTTCCTATTTATGGACATGCTTTTATTTTGAAGGAGAGGTAGCGCTGTTGAAAGGAAGTTGTTGTTGCTATGGAAACAACGTGACGGAGATTAACGGAGAAAAGTAATATCTATTTATAAAGACGGAGAAAGTAAACGATAACGTTTATGGTTAAGTGTTAGCACCCCCCGAAGAGGAGCTCTTACGTTGATATTGGAGATTTCAATAAATTCAATTTATGTTTAAAAAACAAACAAAACGAATAACGAAATTGAAACCCGAATAGTACTCCAATGCATCGGCGTCGCGAGACCCTTTTCACGGGGGCACGTGCCCCCCTGTAGATCTGAGGTGCCCCGGTATGCCTGGGTCACTGATTTTTTAATTAATTTATTAATTTATTCAGGGTTCGAAATGGCGACACGCCCGCACGCCCGGGTCTAGTAACTTTCCTATCGGACTAGTAACTCTATGCACTTGCCTGCCCGTGTGTCTGGTAACTTTATAACCCCTTTGCACGGAGCGTCTTTTACAAGCATTGTGGCCGTCAATGCGAACTCAATTTTGCTAGTGTAAACCTCTCTTGCACAGCATAAGACTAGTCCTATTCAGCACACGCTGCTTTCATTTGTTTATTCGAATGTTTTTTGTCCCTTCTGATAACCCGTAGTGTTGATGCGTGTTTTGCCTTGGTAGTTCAGGATACCATGAAATAAAGCTTGCGGTCAATCTGGTAAGCAACGTAATTTTACGATGAACATAATCTTAGTTTTAGAAGTGAAGGTCACACAGGAGTAGGCTATATATTTTAATGAGTTTGCCTGGAAGCTAATCGTATAGGCTACACTGTTAAATGTTATGTGATTTGTATAAATAGCACTTTTTAATAATTTATAAAACATAATAGACTAGGCTAAATGGATGGAGATGTGAATAGCAGTGACATGCGCTGAGGTTCGTGGCTGGTGAGGCACTGACAGTTTCAGTGTCAGATTTAGAAATATATAAACCCAAGTATCTTAAATCACGAAATCTATTATTGAGGTGAAACATTTTCAAAGAAATGTGGCTTTGAACGTGAGTAGTCGATGGAGTTATCCTAACCGTCTTTTGAAACATACCTTTTAGCTCCGGCGTTGGTTTCCCATTATTTATCACTTCACGATTTGATTGATTTGATAGTATTCTGTATTTTAGTATTTAGTATCTTGTAAATGGACATCAGAAAGTTATTCGCTCGGAGCAGGGATAAAGCAGCAAGGAGAAATGAGAGAGGTAAGCTAGGTAACAAGGCAACCCAAACCACTTTTAGGTAACAACCCACAAGTTGAGTTCACCACTGGTCACTAGCCTAACAGTTACATATCTGTCCAGACAAAGAGGAGCAGCAGAGTGTCGGAGGAGGTGAAGGAGAGAGGGATGTTGATGAGCACGAGCAGAGGTGATATGGCTATTAATTTAATATTAATTAGGAATAACTGCAAACAGGTTATACACAAGTAACCTTACATCTGCATATGTAAAAATGTAGATAATGAAAATGCAGACATTAGACTGTAATATGTTCATGTTGTTTCAAGACTCAGTGCAGCAGAGTGCAGAGGAGGAGAGGAGGAGATTGAAGATCGTCGCACGCATCTCTGCTTGCCTAGCAGACATCTCTCGGTGGATGTCTGCTCATCACCTCAAGCTCAACCTTGACAAGACTGAACTGCTCTTCCTTCAGGGAAAAGATTGTCCCACTCTTGACCTAACAATCAACATCGGCCCCTCTGTTGTTTCCCCGACTCAGACTGCAAGGAATCTGGGTGTGACCCTAGATAACAAACTGTCCTTCACTGCAAACATCGCTGCTACAACCCGCTGCTGCAGATACACTCTTTACAACATCAGGAGGATACGTCCCCAGCTGACCCAGAAAGAGACGCAGGTTCTGGTCCAGGCTCTCGTCATCTCACGCCTAGACTACTGCAACTCCCTCCTGGCTGGTCTACCTGCATGTGCCATCCGACCTCTGCAGCTCATCCAGAATGCAGCGGCTCGTCTGGTCTTCAACCTTCCTAAATGTTCCCACACCACGCCGCTCCTCCGCTCCCTTCACTGGCTTCCAGTAACTGCTAGAATCCACTTCAAGACACTGGTACTTGCGTACCATGCTGTGAATGGATCTGGCCCTTCCTACATCCAGGACATGGTTAAACCGTACACCCCAGCACGTGCACTCCGCTCTGCATCAGCCAAACAGCTCGCTGCACCCGCACTGCGAGGGGGACCCAAGTTCCCATCAGCAGAAACACGTGGGTTTGCTATCCTGGCTCCAAAATGGTGGAATGAGCTCCCCATTGAAATCAGGACAGCAGAAAGCTTACACATCTTCTTCAGACTGAAAACTCATCTCTTTATACTCAACTTCGAGAGATAGAATTACTAACAAAGCACTTATATACTAATAAAGGGCTGGCTTTCTAAATGCCAGTTGAGTAGCACTTGAAATGTTTGGCTCTATGAAACCTGATGTACTTATATGATTCTGTTTTCTTAAAGGTTGTATCTTCCTGGTTGAATGCACTTATTGTAAGTCGCTTTGGATAAAAGCGTCAGCTAAATGCAATGTAATGTAATGTAATGTAAAAGGGACACAGGAAGGGATGACACTGAGAGATGACACTGACAGGTGAGAGTGAGACTCAGCTGACAATGTAGTTAGCTACTGTAAATGTCCCTACTTATAGATGTGATGAATGTTATTTGAACTTTTAATGGTTATCTGAGGTAACTATTGAGCATATGATTTTTTTGTACGTTGCACCAGACAGGAGAGTCAGAGGGCAGAAGAGATTGAGCTGGTTGAGGCAGGGGAAAGGCAGAGAGAGAAGGAAGGACAACAAGAGACAGACAGGCCGGAGAGATCACACCCCAGAGATGAGACTGAGAAAACAGTTGCCACAGTGGCAGAGAACATTAGACTGGGGGCAAGAGAAAAAAGCAGTGTCCACAATCTTGAGGGACATACAAGTGATCTTGGGGGAAAGGAGTCTGGCCCAAACCAAGTTAAGTTGTCAAAATATCCCCAGCACAACTTTGGTGCAAAGAATCGATCATTTAACGCCAACTGGTTTGAAAGCTTTACATGGCTGGAATATTCCAAGGCTAAAGATGCAGCGTTTTGTTTTCCCTGTAAAATATTTGGGAAACATTTGAAGAATGACACCTTTGTAAACACTGGCTTTCAAAATTGGAAAAAAGCTCTGGATGTCTATAGAGAGCATGAGAAATCACCAGCACATAAGGCAAGCATGCAGTCTTGGTGTAGTTATAAAGCCAGTGAGGCTCATGGCAGTGTTGTCGACCATTTGGATTCTGCCAGTGAGCATGAAATAAAAGAGAGACGGGAGTACCTCAGCCGGGTTGTGGCTGTTACCAAGTTTTTGGGAAAACAAAATATCCCATTCCGTGGCCATGATGAGGGCATGTCCAGCGACAACCAGGGGAACTTTCTGGAATGCATGAACCTCTTGAAAGAGTTCGACCCTTTCCTTCAGACATATTCAGCACCATCACACACTACATACTTGTCACCTTCATCACAAAATGAAGTAATTCAGTGCTGTGCCCAGGAGATAACAAAAGCTATCAGTAAAGACATTAAGGAGGCTGGAATGTTTTCAGTGATGGCTGACGAAGCAAGAGATGGCAGCACTGAGCAGCTAGCTGTGTGTGTCCGATATGTTGCTGGGGGGAGTGTGCAAGAACATTTACTAGCTATGGTAGATTTGAAGGGTTTTGACGCGGAGTCCATTACAACTGCCATTGAACAACAGCTAAGGTTGAATGGCATAGACCATGTGAAGGTGGTTGCACAGGCTTATGATGGCGCCTCAGTCATGAGTGGGGCTGTTGGAGGGGTCCAAGCAAAGTTCCGAGAGAACCATCCCATGGCCATTTATGTGCACTGCTATGCACATCAATTGAATTTAGTGCTCTGTTCCACATGTCTGGCCATACCAGAGGCCAGGAAGTTATTTGACCTCCTGCAGAATGTCTATACATTCTTTTCTGGCTCCCTTGTGAACCATGACAAGTTTAAGGAGACTCAGAAACAGCTTGGCTTACAAGCGTCTGAGCTTGTACAGCTGTCCAAGACCCGATGGTCTTGCCAGCTGAGGTCTATCAACGCTATGATAGAGAATTTCCCAGCAGTTCTCACGTGCCTGTCCAATATCAGCAACCCTACGGCTGTGGGTCTGCATGCCAACCTTGCAAGGTTCTCCACAGTTTATCTATTGATGATGTTCAAGACTTTTTTGTCTGTGACAGAAAGTCTACACAAATACCTACAAAGTGAAACTGTGGACCTGGCAAAAGCTGAGGAGTTCAAATGCGCTGTGTGCGCCACTCTACAAGAAATGCGCACTGATGACAAAGCAGCTGAGGTTTATGACCGCGCAAAGGCCTTGTGCGAAACACACCAAATCCCTGAGTCATGTGCTGTACCAAGACAAAGGCAGAAGCAGAGACGCATGGAGGAGTATGTAGTCGAGTCTAGTTGTGGGGCAGCGAGTGACCTAGGGAATGCCGAGAAGTTGAGAACCGCAGTGTATCTACCTTGCCTTGACAGGATGGTTGCTGAGATGGAGCAGCGTTTTTCATCTCTCAACAGCACAGTTCTAAAAGGTGTTCAGGCCTGTAATCCAGGATCTAGCAACTTTCTCTGTGAGGAGGACCTCAGAGGTCTGGCAGATCATTATAATGTGGATCTAAAGCAAGAGGAAGTGCTGGTGGCTAAAAACTATCTGGCCAGAAAGCAGGAAAGCCTTCCAATCACTGACATGCAATGTCTTTTCAGTTTGCTGGATCATGTCATGTTCCCAACATTGACACAGGTCATTCAGATATCTCTGACCATTCCAGTGTCCAGCTGCACTTGTGAACGTACATTCAGCGTGCTGAGACGCCTCCACACGTGGTTAAGAAGCACAATGGGGCAAGACAGACTCCACCATCTTGCCATCATGTCTGTTGAGAGAGGAGCACTCTCCAAGTTAAGCCACTGTCAATTGATTGATAGCTTTGCAAAACTGAAACCGAGACGTTACAGTTTACTTTAAAAAAAATGAACATAGACCTCTCCCATCTCTCTGACCATGTACACACCTCATAGGATAGTCACCATCACACCATCATAGGATGGGGGGTTCTCTTTCAGTTTTTAGTTTTCAAGTCCATGTTTGCTGACAGATATTTCATGAAGATTCATTGTGCCTCTTTTGCCTTCATCAGTTAGTGATTTAGAGATACTGTATACAGTTAAGTTCACAAGTAGGCCAATTCAATTCAGTTTGGTTCAGGTAGGCTAGATATTTAATGATGCAGAAAATAACAATCTGATTGTACTATTTATTTATGACACTTTATTATAATAAATAAGTGCAAAAAAATGTTTGCTCACGTGCTTGCATTAATTATCTGTGCCCATGCTTTTTTCAAAGAAATAACTGCAAAACATTTTTTTTTTCTGTGCCCCTGTAGTGCCCCTGTATAGTATTGGCTCAGCTGACGCCCCTGCTCCAATGAACGAATATTCGGTTATTCGGGTACAGCCCTACTACACACACCTGCTGTCACACACCATCAGCTACACACACCTACTGTCACACACCATCAGCTAAACACACACAATCAGCTACACACACCTGCTGTCACACACCATCAGCTACACACACACCTGCTGTTACACCATCAGCTACACACACCATCAGCTACACACACCTACTGTCACACACCATCAGCTACACACACCATCAGCTACACACACACCTGCTGTCACACAACATCAGCTACACACACACCTGTTGTTACACCATCAGCTACACACACCTGCTGTCACACAACATCAGCTACACACACACCTGCTGTCACACACCATCAGCTACACACACCTGCTGTCACACACCATCAGCTACACACACCATCAGCTACACACTAGGGATGCCAGCAATTATTCGATTTTTCGTTACAGTCTCCATAATCGAAAATTATTTTTTAAATTCGATTTTATCTATATATTTTTATTATTTATGTTTCTTTTTTTTCCTGGCTTAGTTTCAACCAAAATATAGACTAATGCTAATAATAGTATTAATAATTGTAAATGGCCATTGGTCAGACCACCAGTTTGTTTTACTGTAAGCTTGAAGGAAGCCAGCAGCGCAGCCTGCGCCGCTACACACCGCCCCCCCCCCCCCTCTCCGTCACACGTGCGATTGATTTATTGGTGATATACAGAACAGTGAGAACAACACAACTAAAGATGAACAAAGCGGCACGTTCAAAGAAGAGTTCCTCGTGGAACTACTTCGAAGTCACAAGTGCAAATGAAGTAAAATGCAAGCTCTGCGAAAAGACTTTGGTCTACCACAGCTCAACATCGCGTTCGCATTTGAGTATGCACACCTGCTGTCACACACCATCAGCTACACACACACACACAGAGTCAAAGGTCACAGCAGCTCACCTTCGGGTCCTCCAGACGCTGCAGATATTTCTCAAACGAACCTTCAACAAACTGGAAGAGAAAACAACACATGCGTTAGTTAGCTTAGCACGTTAGCTGCCTGCTAGGCACGTTAGCATTTGATTTCTCTGCCCAGTTACTCACAGGTTCAAAGTTGCATCTGTTAGTTCTCATGTAGTCGGCACATTCCTGACGGATCCTGTGATGGTAGTTCTGAGAGTAATACAGCTACACACACACACACACACACATGTTAGCATGTAGCTTGAAATCGTCGTGTTCCTGAAACACAACCATCTAGTTAATTGCATATCCATTAAACTTCATTTAATTAAATTAATATAATGAGTCAAATTAATCTTTATAGATATCATAAAGTTCACTTTTGTTTCTCCAATTTTATTTTCAATCCTAAATAATGAGTTTCAATGTCAAACCAAAAGAGGCAGACGATACCTGCGCTGACTCATTAGCTGATCTCTCCTCTGTTCAAAATAAGAGACCTGAATATAGATTTCAGATCTTTCATAATTTTTTGTTTTACAGAAAAAAAAATGTTCATTTAAAAAGTGAATTCAAGACAGCTGCTAGCTAGCTTTATTATAGTTAGCTTTAACATGTTTTTTTCGTTTTTTTTAATTAGCCTTAGCATTGTTAGCCTTAGCGTGGTTAGCTTCATCATGTTTTTTAAATTAGCTTTATCCCGGTTTCGCCCGCTCCTCACCTGCTCGGACACGGCTCGGAACAGGCTGGACGCGTCTCGTGCCACCATCTTCCGGTACAGACCCAGGCTGCACAGGTACTCGTCCATGTTGACGAAGTACTTCTTCAGACCTTTCTGCATCCCGGGGGCTCAACGGGACTCAGATAAACCCCGGTACTACTCTCTGGTACTGTCCGGTTCCCTCTCTCCGGTCCTCTCTCTGGTACTGTCCGGTTCCCTCTCTCCGGTAATCCAGGGTCCTCTCTCGGAGCAGAGAGCGCCCAGGTGAATCTCATCAGCCTGATCAGCGCGTGGCCCCCTGAGGCGTTCAGGGACTCTGTTAGAAACACGCTGTTTGAAAACTGAATGTGTTAATGTATCAGTCTACAGGTGTCCCTTCAGTCTACAGGTGTTAACGTGTCCCTTCAGTCTACAGGTGTTAACGTGTTCCTTCAGTTTTCAGTTGTCCCTTCAGTCTACATGTGTCCCTTCAGTCTACAGGTGTTAACGTGCCCCATCAGTCTACAGGTGTTAACGTGTCCCTTCAGTCTTCAGTTGTCCCTTCAGTCTACATGTGTCCCTTCAGTCTACAGGTGTTAACGTGTCCCTTCAGTCTACAGGTGTCCCTTCAGTCTACATGTGTTAACGTGTCCCTTCAGTCTACAGGTGTCCCTTCAGTCTACAGGTGTTAACGTGTCCCTTCAGTCTACAGGTGTTAACGTGTCCCTTCAGTCTACATGTGTCCCTTCAGTCTACAGGTGTTAACGTGTCCCTTCAGTCTACAGGTGTCCCTTCAGTCTACATGTGTTAACGTGTCCCTTCAGTCTACAGGTGTCCCTTCAGTCTACAGGTGTTAACGTGTCCCTTCAGTCTACAGGTGTTAACGTGTCCCTTCAGTCTACAGGTGTCCCTTCAGTCTACATGTGTTAACGTGTCCCTTCAGTCTACAGGTGTCCCTTCAGTCTACAGGTGTCCCTTCAGTCTACAGGTGTCCCTTCAGTCTACAGGTGTTAACGTGTCCCTTCAGTCTACAGGTGTTAACGTGTCCCTTCAGTCTACAGGTGTCCCTTCAGTCTACAGGTGTTAACGTGTCCCTTCAGTCTACAGGTGTTAACGTGTCCCTTCAGTCTACAGGTTTCCCTTCAGTCTACATGTGTTGAGATGTTTAAATTCACATCATGTCTTCTTTTACCTGATCAATATAGCCTATATAACCTACAAAATAATAAAACTAACTTGTGAGCAACACACACACACACACACACACACACACACACGCGCACGCGCGCGCGCTTCATGGGGCCTCACATTGCGCAGGTCTCCGCAGGTCTCCTTGTATCTGCTAATGTGCAGGAGGAAGAGTGATAAACTGTCTCTCTAGTTGGCTTACATAACAGTTACATTTTACATCCTCAAAAACTATGG
>NW_027639515.1:195000-202500 GCF_949606895.1 Notothenia rossii | reverse complement strand
TGAACCTGTCTCTCTCTGATGAACCTGTCTCTCTCTGATGAACCTGTCTCTCTCTGATGAACCCGTCTCTCTCTCTCTGATGAACCTGTCTCTCTCTCTGTCTGCCTGTCTCTCTCTCCAGGAGGAGGCGTGCAGAATGGCCTGGACACTCCTCACTGAGTATTATGGGATATCAGCTGATCGACTGTATGTTTCATACTTTGGAGGAAACGCTGAGTCAGGACTTCCTGCTGACGAGGAGACGAGGAACATCTGGCTGGAGATCGGGTAACACACACACACACACAAACACACACACACACACACACACACACACACACACACACACACACACACACACATACACACATACACACATACACACACACACCCTCTCATCCAGCTGCCCCCCCCCCCAGGGTGCCCCCGGCCCGTCTGCTGCCCTTCGATATGAATCAGAACTTCTGGGAGATGGGGCCCTGCGGCCCCTGTGGACCCTGCTCTGAGATCCACTACGACCACCTGGGGGGGAGGGACGCTGCACACCTGGTGAACGCTGACTGTCCTGAGGTGGTGGAGGTCTGGAACCTGGTGTTCATGCAGTACAACAGGTACACACACACACACACACACACACACACACACACACACACACACACACACACACACACACACACACACACACACACACACACACACACACACACACACACACACACACACACACACACAGGGTTTCACAACTACCAATATTTACTAGTCGACACGTTTTTCAAAATAGTAGTCGACTAGTCGTTACGTCATAATAGAGACACACAAAGAGAGGTTTACAACTGTATTTTCTATTGGAACTCATACAGTAACATTAAACACTGCATTTTAATTTGTGTTACATGGCTGAGTAAATAACAAACACTGGACTCACCAAAATCGACAGCAAAAAACTCTTGTTTACATAAATGCCACGTAAATCCATTGCGCAACACTTTATTCGCTGTCCTCCACGATAACGTCCACCTTTCCATATTTTTGGTTTGAACACCAACGCATCGACATGTGAGGGAAGGAGGCTTGACCGCTTTCGGGTGACAGTGTTGCCTGCCAGGGAAAAACCCTCTCACTCGGGGTGCTTGTGGCTGGAATAGCCAGGTAGCTCCTCGAAAGCGGGGGAAGCGGTGCACGTTTTCTGCCCACCACTCCAGTGGATTATCCATTGTGGGGATATGCGGTGTCCGCTGGCAGTAATCCCGTAGCTCATCATCACTGTTGACCCGTGTTTTCTTGCTGTTCGTTTGCCTCTGTTCAGTGCTGACGCCGGTCCGTTGCTCACTGGTGCTAGCATTACTGCTAGTGCTAGCTGTCGGCAGCGGGTGCTTCATCTTCAGATGGTTGCACAGAGCAGATGCATTTGTATTGTACTTCAGTACAGCTGTACACAACTGACACTTCACTGTGGAGTTGGTTACATCTTCGTTAAAGTACTGCCATACATAAGAATGTGGGACGTGTTTTGGAGCATTTTGCAGCACCTCGTTTACCTCCATTTTTTTCCACGACTAGTCGACTAGGGCCTACAGCGCCGACTAGTGGTAAAGGTAGTCGACTAGTCGATTAGTTGGTGAAACCCCTAACACACACACACACACACACACACACACACACACACACACACACACACACACACACACACACACACTTTATGTTAAAGGGCCCATGTCATGCTTTTCTGGTTCTGACCCGTCCCCTTGTGTGTTATGAAGGTTTTTCTGCATGTACGGTCTGCAGAGTCACAAACCCTCAAAGTATACCCTTTGGCGAGTAAAACTCTAACACAGAACATACCCGTCTATGCTGCCGCAGAACGCCTCGTTGGGGATTTCTCTTTTTCCATTTTGTTCTTCCGGGGCCTATGGCGTCACTAAGTCCAAATGGACCAATGGCACACAGCTAGGGAACCATGGCACACAGCTAGGGAACCATGGCACACAGCTAGGGAACCATGGCACACAGCTAGGGAACCATGGCACACAGCTAGGGAACCATGGCACACAGCTATGGAACCATGGCACACAGCTAGGGAACCATGGCACACAGCTAGGGAACCATGGCACACAGCTAGGGAACAATGGCACACAGCTAGGGAACAATGGCACACAGCTAGGGAACAATGGCACACAGCTAGGGAACAATGGCACACAGCTAGGGAACCATGGCACACAGCTAGGGAACCATGGCACACAGCTAGGGAACCATGGCACACAGCTAGGGAACAATGGCACACAGCTAGGGAACAATGGCACACAGCTAGGGAACCATGGCACACAGCTAGGGAACCATGGCACACAGCTAGGGAACAATGGCACACAGCTAGGGAACCATGGCACACAGCTAGGGAACCATGGCACACAGCTATGGAACCATGGCACACAGCTAGGGAACCATGGCACACAGCTAGGGAACAATGGCACACAGCTAGGGAACCATGGCACACAGCTAGGGAACCATGGCACGCAGCTATGGAACAATGGCACACAGCTAGGGAACCATGGCACACAGCTATGGAACAATGGCACACAGCTATGGAACAATGGCACACAGCTAAGGAACAATGGCACACAGCTAGGGAACAATGGCACACAGCTAGGGAACCATGGCACACAGCTATGGACCAATGGCACACAGCTAGGGAACAATGGCACACAGCTATGTAACAATGGCACACAGCTAGGGACCAATGGCACACAGCTAGGGAACAATGGCACACAGCTAGGGACCAATGGCACACAGCTAGGGAACAATGGCACACAGCTAGGGACCAATGGCACACAGCTATGGACCAATGACACACAGCTATGGACCAACGGCACACAGCTAGGGAACCATGGCACACAGCTATGGACCAACGGCACACAGCTAGGGAACCATGGCACACAGCTATGGACCAATGACACACAGCTATGGACCAATGGCACACAGCTATGGACCAATGGCACACAGCTAGGGAACAATGGCACACAGCTATGGACCAATGGCACACAGCTATGGACCAATGACACACAGCTATGGACCAACGGCACACAGCTAGGGAACCATGGAACACAGCTATGGAACAATGGCACACAGCTATGGAACAATGGCACACAGCTAGGGAACCATGGCACACAGCTATGGACCAATAACACACAGCTATGGACCAATGGCACACAGCTATGGACCAATGGCACACAGCTAGGGAACAATGGCACACAGCTAGGGAACAATGGCACACAGCTAGGGAACAATGGCACACAGCTAGGGAACAATGGCACACAGCTAGGGAACAATGGCACACAGCTAGGGAACAATGGCACACAGCTAGGGAACAATGGCACACAGCTAGGGAACCATGGCACACAGCTAGGGAACAATGGCACACAGCTAGGGAACCATGACACACAGCTAGGGAACAATGGCACACAGCTAGGGAACCATGGCACACAGCTAGGGAACAATGGCACACAGCTAGGGAACAATGGCACACAGCTAGGGAACAATGGCACACAGCTAGGGAACAATGGCACACAGCTAGGGAACCATGGCACACAGCTAGGGAACAATGGCACACAGCTAGGGAACAATGGCACACAGCTAGGGAACCATGGCAGACAGCTAGGGAACAATGGCACACAGCTAGGGAACAATAGGCACATCCTCTGCCAGGGTGGACTCCCAGCAGCTCAGGAGTCCGCCCCGCAAGGCTCCCGGAGCGGACAGTGTGAGGTGGATTTCCCGCTGTGTTTCCCTGGATGCTGGATATAGAAACACCGTGGAGCTCAGCCTGAGCTCGCAGACCCCACGCAGCTCTCACTCTCTGCTCCTCTGGCCTCACAGGAAGCAGCTCTCTCTGTCGAGCCATTCTGCTCCACTCTGACGTAGTAAACTTGAAATAGTGGCTCTGCAGCATGTGGACTGACATTGAGAAACGGCCAGAGAGTGAATACACAGAGAGGCGAAGCCCCTCCCTCTCCGGGGGAGCTCCATGGACCTTATTTAGGAAAAGGTATGCATTGAAGTCAATGGAGAGAGAAAGATTATCTTTCCATCCAGTTTGAATTGTGCCACGAATTACACACATGATGTTTGTCAATTTAAAAGATCATTTCACAAGTCAAAATAAAAAAGTGAAAGTATGCGAACAGTATTAAAAGAGGTGTAAATCATATCATCTCATGTTGAGAGCTGTGCACACACACAAGGGGAGTTAGTCCGTTCCGTGAGACTCTTACGAACCGGCTAACTGCTAACGCTATGCTGGCTCCACCGGGATTCTGGGATTTGTAGTTTTTGTAGTTGCATATTTTTCATAGTCTTATATTTGAACAGTTTTATGACAAACTGTGACTTTTTTGACATGGAAATGGTTTTTTAAGATAATAATACATTTGTGTGTGAAGGGAGGCGGACCTCTCCCTGCAGCCCCTCCCCCTCCTCTCTGTTGATACAGGGATGGGTTTGGAGCGTCTGGTCAGCGTCCTTCAGGGAACACTCAGTACCTACAACACTGACCTGTTCACCCCCCTGCTGGAGGAGATACACCAGGTACACACACACACACACACACACACACACACACACAGACTGGTGTGCTTACTGCTGGTTGTCATGGCGATGTGTGTCCTCAGAGGTCAGGTGTCCCTCCGTACGGCGGCAGGACGGGCGCGGCGGACGGGGATCGAACCGATATGGCGTACCGCGTGGTGGCGGACCATGTGCGCACGCTCAGTGTGTGTGTGGCCGATGGCGTGCACCCCGGCATGTCGGGCGCAGAGTGAGTCACACACACACACACACACACACACACACACCAGTGTTTCCCCTATATACAAATAGTCGCGGCGCAGCGCCGCTGCTGAAATATGAGCGCTGCTGCTAGGGGGCGCCAGCAAGGTACCAAAAAAAAAACATATATATTTTTTAAAACTTTTTTTTCTTTTCTTAAAATAATAAGTGGCGACCCTTTTTCATTTTTGATGTTTGTTATGTGGATTTGTAGTATTTGTGTTACTGTATGGTGTAAGGTGTATTTTTGTTCAATCTTGAGACATTGCCCCTGTATGTACTGGCAGGGCCAATTTCTGGCATAATACACAGGCGGTCGCCTAGGGCGCCAGATCTGGGGGGCGCTGCTCTGGGAGGGAAAAAATGTTTTTGACCGTTGGCGCTCATCCAAATGTTCGGCCTTGATGTAACAACATTCATAATTAAGTAAATGTAACGCCCTTTTCACCCAGGTTACACATTTAATTTGCCCTGTACGATGGGCGCTGTAAGTGATGAAAGGGGGGGATGTTGGCTTATCAGGCGCCCGCAGCTCACAGCCAAAGTGCGAGTGTGGTAGCGAGAGAGGGAGCAAGGGAGAGGGCGCACCGGTACCGGCGCTGTTGTTGTTAGCATCTGGTGCTAGCTGCGCTAACGGATATAAGAAGTAGATGTTTCTACAACCAGGCTGGAGGAGAGCTCTCCTGTCAGACTGAGAGGCTCAGTGAGGTAAAGGACTCTGAGGGTTTAGATAGTTCATTTTAGTCGAAGTTATCTCAGTGGGTCTCAAACGTTTTGACCACAAATTATGTAAACACATATTTCCAAGGCCCTGCTTTATAATTATTAGGATGAATAAAAACAGGTTTGAAATCATTCCAATGTATACTATAGGACAGTTAACCAGACATATAGTTTAAAGTTGGAGAAATACAAAAATATGCATAAATAAATAAATGTTAACTGGTAAAATAAGATATGAATGAACAACAAAAATAAAAAAAGCTACATTTATTTGTTATTGGTTATGGTAGGTTATTGGTTATGTTCACATACTTATTTGATTATTAAAATGTAAACCAATCTTTTTCATATGGGCGTTTTAGAGTTGTACCCCCTAGATCAGGTCTCTAGTCATTGTGTGCTCCAAGTGCACCAGATTGAAGCATTTTACTGTAAAATGTTCAAAAAAAAATCTTCCCGGGAGGGCATACCCCCGGACCCCCCTAGAGGATGTGAAGTCCACCCCCCAATTCAAACATGTTCATACAATACTGAATTCATTTGAAGCCATTTTTCACTTATATTACCTATGTCAATACGTTTCTGTTTTTGCAGTGTATTTGTCTTTTGTAGAGATTTTTCATTTATTCTTTATATAAAATCTCGCCTAAAATCTCGCCTAGGGCAGCAAATTGTCTAGAACCGGCCTTGGTACTAGGCCTCAAGAGCCTTTCTTGTGCTGACACATAGAAACAAATTGGCACGCGCACACACTAAAAAATTCCACGCGCTCCGCGCTCACATTATGCTGGGCCAGCGTGCCTTAGCACCGCTGCTATGAATCCATCCTAGGGGAAACACTGCACACCATCCGATACGATAACACTTTAACGGTCATATGAAGTCTGAAATACTCCTTGCATCACAGCAGCTCCATGTGGAACATCAACACACAATGCCTGAAGCATCCTCTGTTGTCCAGACAGAACAGAGGATGCTTCAGGCTGTCTGGAGCACAGAGGATGCTTCAGGCTGGAGCACAGAGGATGCTTCAGGCTGTCTGGAGCACAGAGGATGCTTCAGGCTGTCTGGAGCACAGAGGATGCTTCAGGCTGTCTGGAGCACAGAGGATGCTTCAGGCTGTCTGGAGCACAGAGGATGCTTCAGGCTGTCTGGAGCACAGAGGATGCTTCAGGCTGGAGCACAGAGGATGCTTCAGGCTGTCTGGAGCACAGAGGATGCTTCAGGCTGTCTGGAGCACAGAGGATGCTTCAGGCTGTCTGGAGCACACAGGATGCTTCAGGCTGTCTGGAGCACAGAGGATGCTTCAGGCTGACTGGAGCACAGAGGATGCTTCAGACTGTCTGGAGCACAGAGGATACTTCAGGCTGACTGGAGCACAGAGGATGCTTCAGGCTGTCTGGAGCACAGAGGATGCTTCAGGCTGTCTGGAGCACAGAGGATGCTTCAGGCTGACTGGAGCACACAGGATGCTTCAGGCTGTCTGGAGCACAGAGGATGCTTCAGGCTGTCTGGAGCACAGAGGATGCTTCAGGCTGTCTGGAGCACACAGGATGCTTCAGGCTGTTTGGAGCACAGAGGATGCTTCAGGCTGTCTGGAGCACAGAGGATGCTTCAGACTGTCTGGAGCACAGAGGATGCTTCAGGCTGGAGCACAGAGGATGCTTCAGGCTGTCTGGAGCACAGAGGATGCTTCAGGCTGGAGCACAGAGGATGCTTCAGGCTGTCTGGAGCACAGAGGATGCTTCAGGCTGTCTGGAGCACAGAGGATGCTTCAGGCTGTCTGGAGCACAGAGGATGCTTCAGGCTGTCTGGAGCACAGAGGATGCTTCAGGCTGTCTGGAGCACAGAGGATGCTTCAGGCTGGAGCACAGAGGATGCTTCAGGCTGTCTGGAGCACAGAGGATGCTTCAGGCTGTCTGGAGCACAGAGGATGCTTCAGGCTGTCTGGAGCACACAGGATGCTTCAGGCTGTCTGGA
>NW_027639515.1:165000-187500 GCF_949606895.1 Notothenia rossii | reverse complement strand
TGACCCACACACACCTGAGTAGGTCTCACTCTGACCTACACACACCTGAGCAGGTCTCACTCTGACCTACACACACCTGAGCAGGTCTCACTCTGACCCACACACACCTGAGTAGGTCTCACTCTGACCTACACACACCTGAGCAGGTCTCACTCTGACCCACACACACCTGAGCAGGTCTCACTCTGATCCACACACACCTGAGCAGGTCTCACTCTGACCCACACACACCTGAGCAGGTCTCACTCTGACCCACACACACCTGAGCAGGTCTCACTCTGACCCACACACACCTGAGCAGGTCTCACTCTCATCTGAAACCTGTCTCTCTCATCTGAAACCTGTCTCTCTGCTGAAACCTGTCTCTCTCAGCTGAAACCTGTCTCTCTCATCTGAAACCTGTCTCTCTCATCTGAAACCTGTCTGTCTCTCTGCTGAAACCTGTCTCTCATCTGAAACCTGTCTCTCATCTGAAACCTGTCCCTCTCAGCTGAAACCTGTCCCTCTCAGCTGAAACCTGTCCCTCTCATCTGAAACCTGTCTCTCTATTGAAACCTATTTGTCTCTCATCTGAAACCTGTCCCTCTCATCTGAAACCTGTCCCTCTCATCTGAAACCTGTCTGTCTCATCTGAAACCTGTCTCTCTCATCTGAAACCTGTCTGTCTCATCTGAAACCTGTCTCTCTCATCTGAAACCTGTCTGTCTCATCTGAAACCTGTCTGTCTCATCTGAAACTTGTCTGTCTCTCTGCTGAAACCTGTCTGTCTCATCTGAAACTTGTCTGTCTCTCTGCTGAAACCTGTCCGTCTCTCTCAGGTGAAGTCTGGGGGTCAGACAGGTGTTCAGTCTCAGGTGTTGGACGTCCTCAGTCTGGCGGAGCTGCAGCGTCTCAGAGTCCCTCACACCGACGACAGCCTGAAGTACCAGTACAGCCTGCAGCAAGACAGATACGGTACTGTCTCACCCTCCGCCTTACTCACCAGTCTTCATTTAATTTAATTTCAAACCTTTATTTAATCAGGTTGGTCCCATTGAGATCATAGATCTCTTTTTCAAGGGAGACCTGCAGCATATAGGTTCCACATGAAACATAAAACAATAAAGGACATCATACATTATATTTACAGGATACATTTACATAGTTATAGACATTTACAAGTGCCCATAGTATCAACGAGCATTTCATTTAGCCTAGCTTTAAAAACATGCAGAGGAATGAGATCGCTCAGTTTCAATTCTTGCTGAAGATTGTTCCAAGCAAGTGGAGCTGCGCACATAGAAGCTGTCTCACCTAAGACAGTCCTTGCTCTTGGGACATCTAACAATACTACATCATGAGATCTCAGACCATAGCTGCTTACAGCTCTCTGTGTGATCAGAGAGCTGATATAATACGGGAGTTTACCCAACATGGCTTTATAGATAAACGTGTACCAGTGACTGAGCCTCCGTACAGTGAGTGAAGGCAGACCTGCCCTTGCATACAGGGTACAGTGATGGGTTAATGCTTTACTGTTTGTCACAAATCTCAGAGCACTGTGATACGCAGCATCTAGTTTGACCAGGCAATGGGCAGGTGCATTCATATAGATCAGATCACCATAGTCCAGCACAGGTCAAAAGGTCACAGAGCCTTTTCCTGGCCTCAAGCGAGAAACAGGACTTATTCCTGAAAAAGAAACCTAGCCTAACCCTCAGCTTTCTAAGCAGGTTATTGACATGAAGTTTAAAAGAGAGACAATCATCAAGCCAGATACCAAGGTATTTGTAACAGGCAACCACTTCAAGTTTTGTTCCTTGCGTTGATACAATATCTAAAACAGGCTCTGGTCTCTTTTTAGCTTTTGAAAAGAGCATTACCTTGGTTTGATCAACATTTAAAAGAAGCTTGAGTTCAGAGAGCTGAGTCTGAATAATGTTAAAAACAGCCTGTAATTTAACACCAGCCTCCTGAATGGAGGGACCTGCTCAGTACATCACGGTATCGTCCGCATACAAATGTAAAGTAGCTTCATCCACATTTTCACCTAAGCTGTTGATATATATGGAGAATAAAAGTGGACCTAAAACAGAACCTTGAGGAACACCATTAGTAATGTTTAACCACTCAGAAGACAGCCCATCAAAGTGAACACATTGGGACCTTTCAGAGAGGTAGTTCACAAACCACCCACTGCATGGCTGGATATGCCAATACTGAGTAGCCTCTGCTTTAAGATGTGATGATCGACGGTATCAAACGCTTTGGACAGGTCAATAAATAGAGCTGCACAACTCTGCTTATTATCTAAAATACTCGTAATGTCATTCAACACTTTCATTGTGGCAGTGATGGTGCTGTGTTGCTTTCTGAAGCCTGACTGATGTTTAGACAGGATGTCATTCTTACATAAAAACTCCTTTACCTGTTCACTCACTAGGCGTTCAAGAACCTTCGCCAGAACTGACAACTTAGAGATTGGCCTATAATTATTTAATAAGGTGGCTTCCCCTCCTTTTAGCAAAGGGAAGACATACGCTGACTTCCACAATTTTGGAATTGCATTTGTGTTGAGTGTCTCACCTGTCTCTGCCTTACCCTCCGCCTGTCTCACTTGCTGTTGTCTCACCTGTTTGTCTCACCTGTCTCTCCTTTCTGTCTCACCTGTCTCACCTTTCTGTCTCACCTGTCTGTCTCTCCGGTCCGTCTCACCTGTCTGTCTCACCTGTCTGTCTCACCTGTCTGTCTCTCCTGTCTGTCTCACCTGTCTCCCAGTGTTCCCAGCATGCAGTGCGTTGGTGCTGGCCCTGTATGATGGCAGCTCTCTGGTCTCACCTGTCTGTCTCTCACCTGTCTCACCTGTCTGTCTCCCAGTGTTCCCAGCATGCAGTGCGGTGGTGCTGGCCCTGTATGACGGCAGCTCTCTGGTCTCGGAGGTGGGGGAGGGGCAGCGCTGCTTCGTGGTTCTGGATCAGACCTGTTTCTACTCTGAACAGGGGGGGCAGTCACACGACCAGGGATACTTCACCCGGGACGGTCTGCAGGTGAGAGGGGAAATGCATCATGGGAAGTTTACCTGCCCATTAGCTTCTGTTAGCGTAGCTCTGACTGTTTCCTGTCTCAGGACGTCCCGTTTCCTGTGGAGGCCGTGGAGCAGGCGGGGGGGTACGTTGTGCATCAGGTGACCACAGCTGGACCCCTGAAGACCGGAGACCAGGTGCAGCTCCACCTGGACCAGGTACACAGAAACACACACACACACACACACACACACACACACACACACACACACACACACACACACACACACACACACACACACACACACACACACACACACACACACACACACACACACACACACACACACACTGTTTTCCTCTGTTTACATCCTGCTGCTTTAAATCTGTGTTCTAACTGAGGGATCAGAGCTGATTATACAGGTCCCTCCCCAGGTCCACGTTATGCAGGTTAATGATAACTAGTCCCTCCCCAGGTCCACGTTATACAGATTAATGATAACTAGTCCCTCCCCAGGTCCACGTTATACAGGTTAATGATAACTAGTCCCTCCCCAGGTCCACGTTATGCAGGTTAATGATAACTAGTCCCTCCCCAGGTCCACGTTATACAGGTTAATGATAACTAGTCTCTCCTCAGGTCCACGTCATACAGGTTAATGATAACTAGTCTCTCCCCAGGTCCACGTTATACAGGTTAATGATAACTAGTCTCTCCCCAGGTCCACGTTATGCAGGTTAATGATAACTAGTCCCTCCCCAGGTCCACGTTATACAGGTTAATGATAACTAGTCCCTCCCCAGGTCCACGTTATACAGGTTAATGATAACTAGTCCCTCCCCAGGTCCATATCATACAGGCTAATGATAACTAGTCCCTCCCCAGTCCCATATCATACAGGCTAATGATAACTAGTCCCTCCCCAGGTCCACGTTATACAGGCTAATGATAACTAGTCTCTCCCCAGTTCCATATCATACAGGCTAATGATAACTAGTCTCTCCTCAGGTCCACGTTATACAGGCTAATGATAACTAGTCCCTCCCCAGGTCCACGTTATACAGGCTAATGATAACTAGTCTCTCCCCAGGTCCACGTTATACAGGCTAATGATAACTAGTCCCTCCCCAGGTCCACGTTATACAGGTTAATGATAACTAGTCCCTCCCCGGGTCCATATCATACAGGCTAATGATAACTAGTCTCTCCCCAGTTCCATATCATACAGGCTAATGATAACTAGTCCCTCCCCAGGTCCACGTCATACAGGTTAATGATAACTAGTCCCTCCCCGGGTCCATATCATACAGGCTAATGATAACTAGTCTCTCCCCAGGTCCACGTCATACAGGCTAATGATAACTAGTCCCTCCCCAGGCCCATATCATACAGGCTAATGATAACTAGTCTCTCCCCAGGTCCACGTTATACAGGCTAATGATAACTAGTCCCTCCCCAGGTCCACGTTATACAGGCTAATGATAACTAGTCCCTCCCCAGGTCCATATCATACAGGCTAATGATAACTAGTCCCTCCCCAGTTCCATATCATACAGGCTAATGATAACTAGTCCCTCCCCAGGTCCACGTCATACAGGTTAATGATAACTAGTCCCTCCCCAGGTCCATATCATACAGGCTAATGATAACTAGTCTCTCCCCAGGTCCACGTCATACAGGCTAATGATAACTAGTCCCTCCCCAGGTCCATATCATACAGGCTAATGATAACTAGTCCCTCCCCAGGCCCATATCATACAGGATAATGATAACTAGTCCCTCCCCAGGTCCATATCATACAGGCTAATGATAACTAGTCCCTCCCCAGTTCCATATCATACAGGTTAATGATAACTAGTCCCTCCCCAGGTCCACGTCATACAGGTTAATGATAACTAGTCCCTCCCCAGTTCCATATCATACAGGTTAATGATAACTAGTCTCTCCCCAGGTCCATATCATACAGGTTAATGATAACTAGTCCCTCCCCAGTTCCATATCATACAGGTTAATGATAACTAGTCTCTCCCCAGGTCCATATCATACAGGTTAATGATAACTAGTCCCTCCCCAGGTCCATATCATACAGGTTAATGATAACTAGTCCCTCCCCCGGTCCATATCATACAGGCTAATGATAACTAGTCCCTCCCCCGGTCCATATCATACAGGCTAATGATAACTAGTCCCTCCCCAGGTCCATATCATACAGGCTAATGATAACTAGTCCCTCCCCAGGTCCATATCATACAGGCTAATGATAACTAGTCCCTCCCCAGGTCCATATCATACAGGCTAATGATAACTAGTCCCTCCCCAGGCCCATATCATACAGGATAATGATAACTAGTCCCTCCCCAGGTCCATATCATACAGGTTAATGATAACTAGTCCCTCCCCCGGTCCATATCATACAGGTTAATGATAACTAGTCCCTCCTTAGGTCCATATCATACAGGTTAATGATAACTAGTCCCTCCCCCGGTCCATATCATACAGGCTAATGATAACTAGTCCCTCCCCAGGTCCATATCATACAGGTTAATGATAACTAGTCCCTCCCCCGGTCCATATCATACAGGTTAATGATAACTAGTCCCTCCCCCGGTCCATATCATACAGGTTAATGATAACTAGTCCCTCCTTAGGTCCATATCATACAGGTTAATGATAACTAGTCCCTCCCCCGGTCCATATCATACAGGCTAATGATAACTAGTCCCTCCCCAGGTCCATATCATACAGGTTAATGATAACTAGTCCCTCCCCCGGTCCATATCATACAGGTTAATGATAACTAGTCCCTCCTTAGGTCCACGTCATACAGGATAATGATAACTAGTCCCTCCCCCGGTCCATATCATACAGGCTAATGATAACTAGTCCCTCCCCAGGTCCATATCATACAGGTTAATGATAACTAGTCCCTCCCCAGGTCCATATCATACAGGCTAATGATAACTAGTCCCTCCTTAGGTCCATATCATACAGGCTAATGATAACTAGTCCCTCCCCAGGTCCATATCATACAGGCTAATGATAACTAGTCCCTCCCCAGGCCCATATCATACAGGATAATGATAACTAGTCCCTCCCCAGGTCCATATCATACAGGTTAATGATAACTAGTCCCTCCCCCGGTCCATATCATACAGGCTAATGATAACTAGTCCCTCCCCAGGTCCATATCATACAGGCTAATGATAACTAGTCCCTCCCCAGGTCCATATCATACAGGGTAATGATAACTAGTCCCTCCCCAGGTCCATATTATACAGGTTAATGATAACTAGTCTCTCCCCAGGTCCATATTATACAGGTTAATGATAACTAGTCCCTCCCCCGGTCCATATCATACAGGCTAATGATAACTAGTCCCTCCCCCGGTCCATATTATACAGGTTAATGATAACTAGTCCCTCCCCCGGTCCATATTATACAGGTTAATGATAACTAGTCCCTCCCCCGGTCCATATCATACAGGCTAATGATAACTAGTCCCTCCCCCGGTCCATATTATACAGGTTAATGATAACTAGTCCCTCCCCAGGTTCATATCATACAGGTTAATGATAACTAGTCCCTCCCCAGGTCCATATCATACAGGTTAATGATAACTAGTCCCTCCCCAGGTCCATATCATACAGGCTAATGATAACTAGTCCCTCCCCAGGTCCATATCATACAGGTTAATGATAACTAGTCCCTCCCCCGGTCCATATCATACAGGTTAATGATAACTAGTCCCTCCCCAGGTCCATATCATACAGGTTAATGATAACTAGTCCCTCCCCAGGTCCATATCATACAGGCTAATGATAACTAGTCCCTCCCCAGGCCCATATCATACAGGATAATGATAACTAGTCCCTCCCCAGGTCCATATCATACAGGTTAATGATAACTAGTCCCTCCCCCGGTCCATATCATACAGGCTAATGATAACTAGTCCCTCCCCAGGTCCATATCATACAGGCTAATGATAACTAGTCCCTCCCCAGGCCCATATCATACAGGCTAATGATAACTAGTCCTTCCCCAGGTCCATATCATACAGGCTAATGATAACTAGTCCCTCCCCAGTTCCATATCATACAGGATAATGATAGCTAGTCCCTCCCCAGGTCCATATCATACAGGCTAATGATAACTAGTCCCTCCCCAGGTCCACGTCATACAGGATAATGATAACTAGTCCCTCCCCAGGTCCATATCATACAGGGTAATGATAACTAGTCCCTCCCCAGTTCCATATCATACAGGATAATGATAGCTAGTCCCTCCCCAGGTCCATATCATACAGGGTAATGATAACTAGTCCCTCCCCAGTTCCATATCATACAGGATAATGATAACTAGTCCCTCCCCCGGTCCATATCATACAGGCTAATGATAACTAGTCCCTCCCCAGGTCCATATCATACAGGCTAATGATAACTAGTCCCTCCCCAGGTCCATATCATACAGGGTAATGATAACTAGTCTCTCCCCAGGTCCATATCATACAGGGTAATGATAACTAGTCCCTCCCCAGGTCCATATCATACAGGCTAATGATAACTAGTCCCTCCTTAGGTCCATATCATACAGGCTAATGATAACTAGTCTCTCCCCAGGTCCATATCATACAGGCTAATGATAACTAGTCCCTCCCCCGGTCCATATCATACAGGCTAATGATAACTAGTCCCTCCCCAGGTCCATATCATACAGGCTAATGATAACTAGTCCCTCCCCAGGTCCATATCATACAGGCTAATGATAACTAGTCCCTCCCCAGGTCCATATCATACAGGCTAATGATAACTAGTCCCTCCCCCGGTCCATATCATACAGGCTAATGATAACTAGTCCCTCCCCAGGTCCATATCATACAGGCTAATGATAACTAGTCCCTCCCCAGGTCCATATCATACAGGGTAATGATAACTAGTCCCTCCCCAGGTCCATATCATACAGGTTAATGATAACTAGTCCCTCCCCAGGTCCATATCATACAGGGTAATGATAACTAGTCCCTCCCCAGTTCCATATCATACAGGGTAATGATAACTAGTCCCTCCCCAGGTCCATATCATACAGGTTAATGATAACTAGTCCCTCCCCAGGTCCATATCATACAGGCTAATGATAACTAGTCCCTCCCCAGGTCCATATCATACAGGGTAATGATAACTAGTCCCTCCCCAGGTCCATATCATACAGGCTAATGATAACTAGTCTCTCCTCAGGTCCACGTCATACAGGGTAATGATAACTAGTCCCTCCCCAGGTCCATATCATACAGGCTAATGATAACTAGTCCCTCCCCAGGTCCATATCATACAGGCTAATGATAACTAGTCTCTCCTCAGGTCCACGTCATACAGGCTAATGATAACTAGTCCCTCCCCAGGTCCATATCATACAGGCTAATGATAACTAGTCCCTCCCCAGGTCCATATCATACAGGCTAATGATAACTAGTCCCTCCCCCGGTCCATATCATACAGGCTAATGATAACTAGTCCCTCCCCAGGTCCATATCATACAGGCTAATGATAACTAGTCCCTCCCCAGGTCCATATCATACAGGCTAATGATAACTAGTCTCTCCCCAGGTCCATATTATACAGGCTAATGATAACTAGTCCCTCCCCAAGTCCATATCATACAGGCTAATGATAACTAGTCCCTCCCCAGTTCCATATCATACAGGCTAATGATAACTAGTCCCTCCCCAGGTCCACGTCATACAGGCTAATGATAACTAGTCCCTCCCCAGGTCCATATCATACAGGCTAATGATAACTAGTCCCTCCCCCGGTCCATATCATACAGGCTAATGATAACTAGTCCCTCCCCAGGTCCATATCATACAGGCTAATGATAACTAGTCCCTCCCCAGGTCCATATCATACAGGCTAATGATAACTAGTCTCTCCCCAGGTCCATATTATACAGGCTAATGATAACTAGTCCCTCCCCAAGTCCATATCATACAGGCTAATGATAACTAGTCTCTCCCCAGTTCCATATCATACAGGCTAATGATAACTAGTCTCTCCTCAGGTCCATATCATACAGGCTAATGATAACTAGTCCCTCCCCAGGTCCATATCATACAGGCTAATGATAACTAGTCCCTCCCCAGGTCCACGTCATACAGGCTAATGATAACTAGTCTCTCCTCAGGTCCACGTCATACAGGCTAATGATAACTAGTCCCTCCCCAGGTCCACGTCATACAGGCTAATGATAACTAGTCCCTCCCCAGGTCCACGTCATACAGGCTAATGATAACTAGTCTCTCCTCAGGTCCACGTCATACAGGCTAATGATAACTAGTCTCTCCTCAGGTCCACGTCATACAGGCTAATGATAACTAGTCCCTCCCCCGGTCCACGTCATACAGGCTAATGATAACTAGTCTCTCCTCAGGTCCACGTCATACAGGCTAATGATAACTAGTCCCTCCCCCGGTCCACGTCATACAGGCTAATGATAACTAGTCTCTCCCCAGTTCCATATCATACAGGTTAATGATAACTAGTCCCTCCCCAGGTCCACGTCATACAGGCTAATGATAACTAGTCCCTCCCCAGGTCCATATCATACAGGCTAATGATAACTAGTCCCTCCCCAGGTCCATATCATACAGGCTAATGATAACTAGTCCTTCCCCAGGTCCACGTCATACAGGCTAATGATAACTAGTCCTTCCCCAGGTCCACGTCATACAGGCTAATGATAACTAGTCTCTCCCCAGGTCCATATCATACAGGTTAATGATAAATAGTCCCTCCCCAGGTCCACGTCATACAGGCTAATGATAACTAGTCTCTCCCCAGGTCCACGTCATACAGGCTAATGATAACTAGTCCCTCCCCAGGTCCATATCATATAGGCTAATGATAACTAGTCCTTCCCCAGGTCCACGTCATACAGGCTAATGATAACTAGTCCTTCCCCAGGTCCACGTCATACAGGTTAATGATAACTAGTCCCTCCCCAGGTCCATATCATACAGGCTAATGATAACTAGTCCCTCCCCAGGTCCACGTTATGCAGGTTAATGATAACTAGTCTCTCCCCAGGTCCATATCATACAGGCTAATGATAACTAGTCTCTCCCCAGGTCCATATCATACAGGCTAATGATAACTAGTCCCTCCCCAGGTTCATATCATACAGGCTAATGATAATTAGTCTCTCCCCAGGTCCATATCATACAGGTTAATGATAACTAGTCCCTCCCCAGGTCCATATCATACAGGCTAATGATAATTAGTCTCTCCCCAGGTCCATATCATACAGGCTAATGATAACTAGTCCCTCCCCAGGTCCACGTTATGCAGGTTAATGATAACTAGTCTCTCCCCAGGTCCATATCATACAGGCTAATGATAACTAGTCTCTCCCCAGGTCCACGTCATACAGGCTAATGATAATTAGTCTCTCCCCAGGTCCATATCATACAGGCTAATGATAACTAGTCCCTCCCCAGGTCCACGTTATGCAGGTTAATGATAACTAGTCTCTCCCCAGGTCCATATCATACAGGCTAATGATAACTAGTCCCTCCCCAGGTCCACGTCATACAGGCTAATGATAACTAGTCCCTCCCCAGGTCCACGTTATGCAGGTTAATGATAACTAGTCTCTCCCCAGGTTCATATCATACAGGCTAATGATAACTAGTCCCTCCCCAGTTCCATATCATACAGGCTAATGATAACTAGTCTCTCCCCAGGTCCATATCATACAGGCTAATGATAACTAGTCCCTCCCCCGGTCCATATCATACAGGCTAATGATAACTAGTCCCTCCCCAGGTCCACGTCATACAGGCTAATGATAACTAGTCCCTCCCCAGGTCCACGTCATACAGGCTAATGATAACTAGTCTCTCCACAGGTCCACGTTATGCAGGTTAATGATAACTAGTCTCTCCCCAGGTCCATATCATACAGGCTAATGATAACTAGTCTCTCCCCAGGTCCATATCATACAGGCTAATGATAACTAGTCCCTCCCCCGGTCCATATCATACAGGCTAATGATAACTAGTCCCTCCCCAGGTCCACGTCATACAGGCTAATGATAACTAGTCCCTCCCCAGGTCCACGTCATACAGGCTAATGATAACTAGTCTCTCCCCAGGTCCATATCATACAGGTTAATGATAACTAGTCCCTCCCCAGGTCTATATCATACAGGTTAATGATAACTAGTCCCTCCCCCGGTCCATATCATACAGGCTAATGATAACTAGTCTCTCCCCAGGTCCATATCATACAGGCTAATGATAACTAGTCTCTCCCCAGGTCCATATCATACAGGCTAATGATAACTACTCCCTCCCCAGTTCCATATCATACAGGTTAATGATAACTAGTCCCTCCCCAGGTCCATATCATACAGGCTAATGATAACTAGTCTCTCCCCAGGTCCATATCATACAGGCTAATGATAACTACTCCCTCCCCAGTTCCATATCATACAGGTTAATGATAACTAGTCCCTCCCCAGGTCCATATCATACAGGCTAATGATAACTAGTCTCTCCCCAGGTCCATATCATACAGGCTAATGATAACTAGTCCCTCCCCAGGTCCATATCATACAGGCTAATGATAACTAGTCCCTCCCCAAGTCCATATCATACAGGCTAATGATAACTAGTCCCTCCCCAAGTCCATATCATACAGGTTAATGATAACTAGTCCCTCCCCAGGTCCATATCATACAGGCTAATGATAACTAGTCCCTCCCCAAGTCCATATCATACAGGTTAATGATAACTAGTCCCTCCCCAGGTCCATATCATACAGGCTAATGATAACTAGTCCCTCCCCAGGTCCATATCATACAGGTTAATGATAACTAGTCCCTCCCCAGGTCCATATCATACAGGTTAATGATAACTAGTCCCTCCCCAAGTCCATATCATACAGGTTAATGATAACTAGTCCCTCCCCAGGTCCATATCATACAGGTTAATGATAACTAGTCCCTCCCCAAGTCCATATCATACAGGCTAATGATAACTAGTCTCTCCCCAGGTCCATATCATACAGGTTAATGATAACTAGTCCCTCCCCAAGTCCATATCATACAGGTTAATGATAACTAGTCCCTCCCCAGGTCCATATCATACAGGTTAATGATAACTAGTCCCTCCCCAGGTCCATATCATACAGGTTAATGATAACTAGTCTCTCCCCAGGTCCATATCATACAGGTTAATGATAACTAGTCCCTCCCCAGGTCCATATCATACAGGTTAATGATAACTAGTCTCTCCCCAGGTCCATATCATACAGGCTAATGATAACTAGTCTCTCCCCAGGTCCATATCATACAGGTTAATGATAACTAGTCCCTCCCCAAGTCCATATCATACAGGTTAATGATAACTAGTCTCTCCCCAGGTCCATATCATACAGGTTAATGATAACTAGTCTCTCCCCAGGTCCATATCATACAGGCTAATGATAACTAGTCCCTCCCCAGGTCCATATCATACAGGTTAATGATAACTAGTCCCTCCCCAGGTCCACAGAATGTCCCTCATGGTGAACCACACAGCGACTCACCTCCTGAACTTCTCTCTGAAGACGGTTCTCGGGGACTCGGTCCAACAGAGAGGATCCCACGTCTCAGCTGAGAGACTCCGCTTCGACTTCAGCTGCAAGGTGACTCTCTCTCTCTCTCTGTCTCTCTCTCTCTGTCTCTGTCTCTGTTTCTGTCTCTGTCTCTCTCTCTGTCTCTCTCTCTGTCTCTCTCTCTCTGTCTCTCTCTCTCTCTCTCTCTGATTGTGAGTGGACTGGTGAGTATAGCGGAGAGCGATCGTTTAAAGTTTACAACTTTTCAAACCATTGTTAACAATTCACTTTTCTCTGGGTGATAGTTGATGTCTTTGTGCATCATTTCACCGACTTTGGGTTTTGTTGGTGTTGTTGTTGTTTGGTTGCACTGGTGAATTGTTTGTCTAATTGTTTGTCTAGCGGCTGCAGCTGCAGTCACGCCGCCCGGCATGGCGTTCCGTGGCAGCTGCGCTGGTTTAGAGAAGCTGACTCGCCAACACGCCATCAAGCTCTCTCCACCTGTCGGTGTGTCGGTGGAGGAGTGTGGTCTGGCTGTGGGGGCTGTGGTGGGATATGGCAGAGTCAAATCTGCTTCCCGCATGAATAGTGCAGTGGTTATTTTTTAGACTGCAGTGAGAAAGCTAACCAGCTGGTGGAGAGCGGGCTAGTGATTAAAGGGACGCTGTTACCCGTGCTACCCCTTGTCACTCCAGCTAAAAAAGTCCTCATCTCTAATGTACCCCCGTTTCTGAGAAACGAGTTGTTGGAGAGAGAGCTGGCTCGACACGGGCAGCTTGCGTCTCCCATTAAGTTGATCCCCCTGGGCTGTAAATCCCCGCACCTCGAGCACGTTGTGTCTTTTAGGAAACAGGTGCTTATGGTCCTGATGAAGGGGAACTTAATCTGGCTCTCAAGTTCAAAATTGATGATTTTGTGTATACTGTCCATGTTACGTCTGACCTTTTGGGATGTGATGGTTGTGGAGCGGCAGGACACCTGATCCGCGCGTGCCCGGAGAGGGCGGGTGACGCGCCCGTGGTGTCCGCGCTCGCAGCCGGCCCGACGGTGCCCGCGGCGGAGCCGCTACCGGTTGCCTTGTTCACGGCCAGGCCGCCGGTGCTGGGGTCCGGGCCGCCGGTGCTGGGGTCCGCGCCGGAAACGCCGGTGGTGGAACCGCAGGTCAGTCGGTCCGTGGCAGAGCCAACGGTTTCACGCGTAGAAAGCACACAGGCAGACAGTATCACACACACAGACACTCAGGTCACACAGGAAGCAGATAGTGAGCACACTGCAGCCAGAGGGGCTGAGTCTGTTCTGGAGGATGTGGTAATGGATGAGGATTTATTAAGGTTACGTGTTAAAAGGAAAAAGGAACAAGTGAGCAAAGGAAGTGTGGCTCAAAAAGGGAAGGTGTCAAAGAAGGAGTCGCTGTGTTCCTCCTCTCAGCCAGAGGGAGTCTCAGAGGACTCAGAGGACAGTGAGTCACTCTTTGACATCGTTGAGGTAGCAAAGGGAGAGGAGTACTCTTTCCAGAGGATCAGAGCGCAGAAATAGTGGAGGGGTTGCCATTCTCTTTGCGAGGGGCTTTACACCCTTCTCCTGTACGGTCGATGAGGTCGTCCCAGGACACTTGCTCAAAATAAATGCTGAATTTGAAAAAGTTAAAATATGTTTATAAATATTTCTGCTCCCCGTGTGGGCGCAGAGAGGCTTTTGTTTTTTGAGAAACTGAAACACACTCTTAGCACCTGTGATAGTGAGGAGTATCTGTTCCTGGGGGGTCACTTCAACTGAGAACCCTGTGCTGGAGAGGAACCACCAGGAACCACATGCTGCCTCGAGGAGTGCCTTCATAAGACTAACAGAAAGCTTTGAGCTGTGTGATGGAGGCACTCCCACCCGGGCCAGCGGCAGGACACGTGGGGGCACTCCCACCCGGGCCAGCTGCAGGACACGTGGGGGCACTCCCACCCGGGCCAGCGGCAGGACACGTGGGGGCACTCCCACCCGGGCCAGCGGCAGGACACGTGGGGGCACTCCCACCCGGGCCAGCGGCAGGACACGTGGGGGCACTCCAGGGATAACCTGTGGTCTCTAGCTAGGCTGGATCGTGTCTATGTTTTGAATCATCACATTAATGTGAGCAGAAGCTGCTCCATCAGTCCACTGGGAGTCTCTGACCATTCCCTCGTACAAGTCTCACTCTTTATTAATCATGTTCAGTGTAATAGTGCGTGTTGGCACTTTAATGCTTCTCTGTTGGCCGACAACCATTTTCAAAATGTTTTTAATTCTTTTGGGAAAACTACCGTTTATCTAAGAGTGAGTAGAATTCTCTTCAGCAGTGGTGGGATGGAGGTAAAGTGAAGATCAAGCAGCTTTGCCTGCAGTACACTTTCAATGTCACAAAGGACATGGCTAGATCTCTGAGAGCTCTGGAGAGAGAAGAGGTGGAGCTGCAGGGATCGGCAGACTCCACAGGAGAGCGAGAACATGTCAGCTCTGTCTGACCTGCTGGGGTTTTCTGCTCAGGGTGCTCTGCTCAGATCCCGGTTTCAGAACATCGTGAAGATGGATGCTCCCTCTCACTTGTTCTTTGGTCTAGAGCAGGGGTGGCCAGCCAGTCAGAGGTTAAGAGCCACATGTTGTCTATGTTACTGCAAAGAGCCGCATCCAACACAGTCACTGATACCGCTGGTTTCAGTTTCAACCACGTCACTGATGCCTGGATATATATGTTTTAAATCCTCTGGAGCAGAGAGGAGCTGTGGATTATTGTTATTGATTAATGCATCAGTGTTTCTTAGGGTCAAAAACACTAAACTCACAACTTCAAATGAAAGCGTTTAGTTTATTTAATAAAAGAGCACATGTTCAATGTGAAAAGTGACAGTAGTTATAGATTATTTGCAATTTGGTGCTAAATATATATTTAAAAAAAATAATTATATATGTTTTTTAAACACCTTGAATTTCAGGGGGGGCGCGGGCCTCTGTTGGCGGGGCGCAGCGCCCCTCCAAGACAATGGTAGGGGAAACACTGGATAGTGTTTAATCAACGATAGGTTTTCCCCCCCTCAAAGGTGATTGGTTCACTGCATCCAGGTATTATTGTGATTGGCTCTTGGGCCACATCACAATTAGACGCGCTGTCATCCTCTCATACTGACACCTGACACCACACATACACACGTAGGGAGAGCCGGGACGAAAGTCACACGGGACGAAAGTCACACGGGACGAAAGTCACACGGGACGAAAGTCACACGGGACGAAAGTAACACGGGACGAAAGTCACACGGGACGAAAGTCACACGGGACGAAAGTAACGCAGCGATTTTATCCGAGCCCAAACAACTTTGACCGGCCAAATTAGGGAAGAATGATCAGCATTCGATACTTAAAGAGCCTGTGACACGAACCCAACAACTGTTGTGCAATGAAATATTGGGCTACTAGTAATCTCGAACCGTCAGTTTAAAAAAGAAAAAGCGATACCGTTCCGATAAATATCAATAATTTCGAACATCGCGGGAAAATTCCTTCGACTCATTTTGAGGTTTTGGGGGAAGCCGGAAGTGACGTCAATGCGGGAACGCTTCACTGTGCGGCGAGAGAGCCAAACACGGACAAAGTGTGTTGTCATGCGTAGAAATTGTGAATTACTGAGTTTAGGCACGTTAATAACGTTTTAATGAAGTTGACTACAGTATATTCATATTTGTCAGTGCTTTCATGTCAATTCGGCGAACATAAACATAAATGATCGTGGTGAAGATGATGATTAAATTAAGATTAAAAATCGGTAGTGAGAGCTGCTGAATTTCCTCCCGTCAGATGTGATATAAAAACAAATCGATTATTTTTGTAAACTCAAGTGGATGAAACTACATTTATTAGTGCTTTCATGTCAATTCGGCGAACATATGATACATTAAATGATCGTGAGGATGATGATGTAAACATCATTTGTTTGAGCCGGTCTGCATTTCCTGATGAGAAAACAAACCTTAGCTTTTTGTAGTTGCAGACTCAGTGGTGTAGTGGGCGTTGGACGCGGGGGTACGCCGTACCCCCACTTATTTGAAGCATGATTTCTTTTTGTAATACTCTAATACATCTAAAATCATTGCCAGTGTTATCAGTTGCAAGTGTGTGTTTGTTGTAATAATGACGAAAACATAATAGGCAGATTTCACAGTAATTATAATAAAAACGTAGCTCAAGCATTTATGCAACTTGATTTGAAGCGTGTGTGTGTGATGGGCAGAACTGTGTGTGTAGGGTGACCAGGTGTCCCGCACTGTGCGGGACTGCACACACAGCATTTTTATTATTTGTCCCGCGTCCCACACATTGAGACTATGTCCCGCATTTGAGTGATAGTCGCGCAGAAAGGCCGGATCGGTTCGCTGACAGCCGGCACCGCCCTTTATTATTATATTGTCTAAACGGCATCATGTAAATTGCGCTGACAGGCGACACAGAGGTCCCAAAGTTGACAGTTCACAAGCGCGTCCAAAGTGTCTCCCGTCCACCCACCACCCCGTCCACCCAGTTAAACATCCCCACTACACCACTGGTTGTAGTAGGCTAGTAGGCCTACACCAACATGGATTAAACGTGTGTTTTTTTTTACCACAATGTCGGGGAAATTAATGGATAAAATGCACGGATTATTATTATTATTATTATTATTATTATTATTATTATTATTATTATTCCCACTCCGATCGGGACACTAGGTCCACCGTTTCCCCGCAGCGAGGCTCCCCCCGTTGACAGTTTACGTGGGCTGGGCTGGGTGCAGTGGCGGACTGGCCATCGGGACGAATCCCGATGGGCCGGTACCGAAGTGGGCCGGTCGGATAAGTCAATAACACATCCCCCACTCCCCCCGTTGACAGTTTACTAGTGGTACCGAAGTGGGCCGGTCGAGAGTCCCGGGATGATTTTTAGTCCCAGTCCACCACTGGCTACATGACCGTATGATCGCCCATATTGACGCACCTAATTCCTAAACTTCTAACAGATACAACATAAACCGATCCTTCAGCCTCATATGAGCTCTCAGACACGTTCAAAATTAAACTGTCATCGCTGTCTGAGCTTGCTGCTGTGTGCGCCATCGTGCGTTTACATGCAGATGCTGGGATCCTGAACGGAGCAGCTGGAGCGCTGTGCCCGCATTGACGTCACCCATAATTTGGCGGGACTTGAAGAATCCCCGAGAAGATCCAGGAAATGGTCAACACTGAAAGGCAGATTAATGGTTATCAAAGTACAAATATCCAAAATCAGTTCAGTAACGGTTTTCAAGGGGACAATATTTACTCAAATTGATGGGTTTGGATGATGGGGGGAAATCGTGTCACAGGCTCTTTAACAGACCTACTAAATATCAGGTTTAACTGTCAGGAGTAGTGTTGTCACGATACCAACATTTTGGTTTCGATGCCAAGTCAAGAATTGCGATTCAGATTCTTTTTCGATACTTTTCTTAAAAAAAGGGAAACAGTCTTAAATGTAATTATTGTGCTTTTTATTGATGCACTCGATCCAATGCTGGGCAGCTGCTTCAGTGTGCTGTGGAGCTCTACAGAACAGAGCTCTACAGAACAGTTCCAGGCCGAGCCAGAGGTGGCGCAGTCGTTCTATGAGGGCCTTCCTAACGTCCCTGAGGAGGACCATGCTGAGCTGGAGGCGGAGCTCTCTGCCCAGGAGCTGCAGGAGGCCCTGCAGAGCATGCAGAGTGGGAAGGCTCCTGGCATAGACGGCCTGCCTGCAGACTTCTATAAGGCTCTCTGGCCGGTTATAGGTGACGACCTGCTGAGTGTGCTCAGAGACAGTCTTAGTAACGGGAGGTTGCCTCTGAGTTGCAGGAGAGCTGTGCTCACTCTCCTCCCTAAGGAAGGAGACTGGCGTCCTGTGTCTCTACTCTGTACCGACTACAAGCTGCTTTCCAAAGTGTTCGCGACGAGGCTGAGGAAAGTGATGGAGCATGTCGTTCACGCAGACCAGACACACTGTGTACCCAGCAGGTTGATAACTGACAACGTGACTCTGATTCCAGATGTTTTGGACCTCTCCGGTTCATTGGGCTGTGAGCTTGGTCTGATTTCTCTAGACCAGGGGTCGGCAGCCCCTGGCACGCGTGCCAGCATTGGCACGCAGCACCGTAACCATTGGCACACTAGGAATAAGTGGAATAAGTGTGCAAAAATATTTAAATTGTATTTTCGGATCCTGAACGAGACCGCCGCCAGAGCGCGTCTCCCCGTTACCTGCAGAAGGAAGCCATGCACGCAACGCACCCCCGCTCTCTTTAACTCCAGGTGACTTTCTGCCGCTTTCCTCCGTGGTGCAGTGCTGATCGTTTCCCCACGGAGGAAAGCACTTCACTAATTGCAGTACCCATAAGGAGCTGTACAAATGCCGCAGTTTTTGCGTGGCTGTGTCTTTAGTTGAAAGCCCAGTGGCGATCTGCTCATCTCTCATCGAAATAATATGCTACAAAGGGGCGGACTGGCCATCTGTGTGTTGAACTTTCCTGTCGGCTCCCAGACCGTAGTCGAGGAGGGCAGAAGCAACAAGCTTCAGGTTCAATAACCCACTTTAGCTTCAATGACTGGAGAGAGGCGAGCTCTTCTTGGGAGGCCGTTGCATTTATTTAGCTGTTCTTCTGTTTCACAAAATACATCACAGACCTCTGTTTTTCTGCTTTCCCGTTTCACTTCCAGAAACATACACACGTTCTCTCACTGTCGCTCTACCATCCACACACACACATGCACAAGCCACACCTCTCTCTCTCTCTCTCTCTCTCTCTCTCTCTCTCTCTCTCTCTCTCTCTCTCTCTCTCTCTCTCTCTCTCTCTCTCTCTCTCTCTCTCTCTCTCTCTCTCTCTCTCTTAAAGGGACAGCGATCTCATCTCACTCTGCATGACCCTAATATCATAACATGTGTGTTCTGGAGAATCACAGAACGGACGATCGTCCTTATTATTAGGCCGTTTAAACCAATTATTTAAATGTGTTTGTTAAATTCGGCATCATGTAAGTTGCGCTGACAGGTCCACACACTGCTGCCCCGCAGAGAGGCTCTCGCGTCAGCTCCTCAACCCCCCCCCCCCCATTGATAATTCTCGATCGTTGGCACGCTGATAACAATTATATTTTAGAATGGCACTTCATATCAAAAAGGTTGCCGACCCCTGCTCTAGACCAAGAAAAGGCTTTGGACCGAGTTGAACACCAGTACTTGTGGCAGACGCTGGAAGCTTCTGGGTTCAGCTCTGGTCTCAGAGCCAAGATCCAGGTCTTGTACAGGGACATTGAGAGTGTACTGAAGATAAACGGTAGTTTGTGTGCTCCTGTTGACGCTCAGAGAGGAGTCCCACAGGCCTGCTCTCTGTCCGGGATGCTCTACTCCCTGGCCATAGAGCCCGTTTTACACCGGGTCAAAGTTACAGGGCTTCTCTTTTCCTGGCTGTAGGGATGTTTTTAAATTGTCTGCGTACGCGGAGGACATAATGGGCTTTGTTCAAAAACAAGATGACATCAATGTTTTAACTGAAACTGTGAGCAATTTTTGCAAAATCTCATCTGCTCGAGTCAACTGGGGGAAACGTGAGGCCTTAGCAGGAGGAGAGGGCGGTGTTGACAGCTTGTTGTTACCTGGGGGTCTTGGTTGAAAAAGGGCAGGGGTAAAGTACCTGGGTGTTTATCTTGGTGATGACACGTTTTGTTTGAAGAACTGGGACGGGCTTATCGAGAAAGTGGAAGGCCGGTTAAAGAAGTGGATCCTTCCCAAACTTTCTTTTAAAGGGCGTATCCTTACTTTAAACAACCTTGTTTCCTCCATGCTGGCTCACCGGCTGGCCTGCACCGACCCACCCGTAAACCTGCTGTCCAGGGTGCAGGCTCTCATGGTGGACTTCTTCTGGGACCGCATGGACTGGGTCCCTCAGAGCGTCCTGTTCCTGCCAAAGGAGGAGGGGGGACATGGCCTGGTTCACCTGGCAAGCAGAGGGGCTGCTTTCAGGCTCCGGTTCCTCCAGAGGTTCCTGACTGGACCTGCTGACCTGGTCTGGAGACCCGTAGCTCGGGCCTTATTGGAACGCTGTGGTGGGCTGGGTCTGGCTGAGTCGCTGTTCCTGATGGAGCTAAAAGGATTACGCCTGAACAATCTCTCGGGTTTCTATGGAGGTCTCTTCAAGGTGTGGGGACTACTCAAAAAAGAGAGACCAGAGTGCTGTGGCTCACTGTTCTGGCTCCTCAGAGAGCCGGTGGTCCGTGGATCTCGGTTTGTGTGTGGAGTAGGTCCTTCTCTACAACAGAGACTCTGTGAGGAGAGGACCCTCACGCTGGGCCAGGTGGTGGAGGTGTGTGGCCTCCGTCTGGACCACGCTGCAGGCCTGGCCTCACGTCTGAGCCTCAGGTCAGTCCGGGTGGTCAGCCTCCTGCTGCAGAGCTGGAAACAGCAGCTCAGCCAATCAGAGCTGGCGCTGATCGCTGCTCACTGTAACGGACTGAAGTCTCCAAATGACAATGACTCTTTTCCAGAGATCAATGTTTTCCTGACCTCAGTTCTGAGGGTTTTTTGTTAAAGTTGGACAATGTTACTGATTTGAAGTTTAGCACCATGTCCAACAAAACATTTTATTATTTGGTGACAAAGGTGCTGAATGAGAGCAGACTCCAGGAGCGAGTGAACACCCGGTGGAGAGCGCACCTGGGCCTGACTGAGGCTCAGAGGCCTGAGTGGAGAGCCCACCTGGGTCTGACTGAGGCTCAGAGGCCTGAGTGGAGAGCGCTCTGCCTCCGCTGACTAAGAGGGGGGGGGACCTCCAATGCGTTTCAGTGATCAACCCTACGGTGTCTGACGCCTGTCCTTTCTGTGAACAGAGGGAAAACATTTTTCATTGTTTTACGGAATGTGGTCGACTCCTTTGTCTTTTTCAGTTACTCACTCAGAGGTTGATTTTGTTTAATGTGTTTTTGAATCTTTTGAATTTTTTGTTGGGGCTAAAATGGTCATCTACCTCAGCAGGAGGAGTAGAGTTGCGGAATCATTGGATACCGATGCAGTTTGGATTTTCAAGCGGATGGTTAAAGCAAGACTGAATGCGGACTACGGTTACTTTGGCTTAACCAGAGATGTGGGAGAATTTGAGGCCATGTCTGATCAAAGCTTCCAGTGGAACTTATTTTCAGGCCTAAATAATGATATTCTGAACAATGTTCTATTTTCTGTGTCCCAGTTGTAAAGTCAGTGTTATCTTTTTTGAAATATCATTGTTTTTGTCTTATGTTGATTGCCACGGCCCAGGTCTGACAGTAACCTTTGAGTATATTTAAACTCTGTTGAAGTCCTTCTTTAGTCGGGCTTAACAGGATGAGACCATCTGCATACAGCAGGAACCTGATCTCTGTTCTGTGGAGCCCAGGTGGACTGTGAGCCCGGGTGGACTGTGAGCCCAGGTGGACTGTGAGCCCGGGTGGACTGTGAGTCCAGGTGGAGTGTGAGCCCGGGTGGACTGTGAGCCCGGGTGGAGTGTGAGCCCGGGTGGAGTGTGAGCCCGGGTGGAGTGTGAGCCCGGGTGGAGTGTGAGCCCAGGTGGAGTGTGAGCCCAGGTGGAGTGTGAGCCCAGGTGGAGTGTGAGCCCAGGTGGACTGTGAGTCCAGGTGGAGTGTGAGCCCGGGTGGAGTGTGAGCCCGGGTGGACTGTGAGCCCAGGTGGACTGTGAGCCCAGGTGGAGTGTGAGCCCGGGTGGACTGTGAGTCCAGGTGGAGTGTGAGCCCGGGTGGAGTGTGAGCCCGGGTGGACTGTGAGCCCAGGTGGACTGTGAGCCCAGGTGGACTGTGAGCCCGGGTGGACTGTGAGTCCAGGTGGAGTGTGAGCCCGGGTGGAGTGTGAGCCCGGGTGG